>NC_056750.1:329439671-329532171 GCF_019279795.1 Protopterus annectens | reverse complement strand
ACACAAACATACAGCCACTTGACACTCCCTTATGGACACTTCTTGTTTTAACACCAACACCCCATCACCCAGTACAGCATAATACATCCCCCTCATATGGCGCTCTTATCCCCCACCTAGTTTAAAAATCTCACACATCCTTCTACTTCTATCCTTCTTTACAAGCATCAGCCCTCGTTAAATTAAATGTATGAAAATCAAACTGCAAACCCACTCAGCACCACCAGCTTGCCTGTACCAAATCTCTCTAGAGATTATCCCCTAATATTTTCCTATTGCTAATGCAAAGTAACATTGAATTTAACCCTGGCCCAACAACTTTCACCAATATGATGAATAAGACATTGCCATCTGCTCTCAAATGCTGCCATCTCGATGCAGGAAGTATTAAAATGAAACTTGAAGAAACAGACATCTCTCTTCATTCCGACTCCATGTTTATTGTGGCCATCAGCTACTTTACTGATTTTATCCAGCCCTTCTCACAACTACAGGTACTCTCCTCAGATAGTACCCACTCTACTATCCTTGACCTCTCTTCCACAGATTCTGATAACCATGGACATACCATTTCCTGTGGTTTCTCCTGCTAGTCTGGTTGATATGGGTATCCTGAGACAGTGTAGCAACTGTCTTATGTACACAGACAACCCTGTACTACTACCACCTAGGAACACAATATGTGAGAGATGCAATCACATTAAGAACCTAGAATCCTTGCTGTCTCAGTCACAAACCAGTACATTTGGCACTGAGAAGGTTGTCTGCACAAACACTACGAACATCACACCTCTAACGCCACCACATCTGTACAATATTCTCCCACATATGCAGGGGTTCTCAACAAAAACATACCTAAACAAAAGAGACCTTCAAAGCAAAAACACACATGCACATCACAACCCACAGCACCAAGTATCACACATAGTACACACATCTGTGTCTCGCAGCCTCTAAGGCCCAACCACAAACCCAACATACTTGTCACAGGAGACTCTATCGTGGACACACACATGTGCCCCTCACCAGGCTAGACAATGAGAAAGTCACGATAAGTTGCTTGTCAGGTGCTAGAATTCACCATATCATGCACGCACTCAAGTCTCTAAACAGCATAGTCCATGTTGGTGTGAATGACTTGAGACGTACCTCTCTGGACTATATGAAAAGAGACATAATTGAGCTCGCTGAATGCGTGTCCCAGGCAGTATGTCCCTAGCCTTAAGCAACATCCTACCATCACCCAGAATGATACCTCAATACAAACAGAAAATGATTGACTTTAACAATTGGCTTACTTTCTGGTGTCATTCCAAGGGGATACAGTACCTGACAGCCTGGGAGGACATGATTAACAGACCACGATGCTTGGACAGAGATGGCCTTCATCTGTTTCCCCTGGGCTTTAGGCTTCTGGCAAAGGCACTTGCCTCCACCATAGTGCCTTTTTAGGTAAAGTCATGAGCACAAAATTACCAACATGAAAAATTCTTATAAACAAAATTTAAAGGAGGTCATGCTGCTAAACGCTAGGCGTCTTCGTCTTAGAAACTGCACTCATTGCAAGCATTCCATTCCCTGGAGGATGCTGACATTTGTGCAGTCAATGAAACCTGGTTCAGAGCTTTGGAGAGCACCCTAACCATGTTACTCATCCTAACATACTTTCAGACCCCAAATGGAGGGCTATAAAGCCAAAGGAAGTGGAGTATCAGTATTTATCAAAGACATACACATCTTATGGCTGGTGAAATGATATGATGCACAGGAGACATTCGAAGTACAGTTAACAGTTGACAAATTACCTTTTCAAATCATAGCTTGCTATAGACCCCCAACCATGACTCAGGATGCTCATGCCACCTATCTGGACTTAGTTGAATCCATCAAGATTCAACCCTCTACCCTGATCCTGGGTGTCTTTAACTACCCAACCATAACGTGGAAGACCTATTCTAGCCCAAACATGAATGCCCAGCGATTCCTCAACTTCGTTAATGCCAATGCATTGGATCAGCTGGTCGGGACCCATCCAAGAGGTGAAAATATCCTGGACCTGGTCCTAACCAACATGAGTAGACACTGTAGCACTCCTACAGTGTCATCCTACTTGGTCAGATCTGACCATAAAGTGATCACTTTTGAAGTCAACATCTCCCATGACCCCACCCCTTTGTCAGGGTCAAACAAAAAAACTATTCCAAAGCTGACTACAGTCTCCTCAGAGCAGTTATAAGGAGCTTCACAGCCACTATCCCTTCAGTTGAAACTAGCATTAATGTCCAAGCCTACACCAAAAAAACTATATGAGCACCTACATAGTTGTATGGACTCAGCAATACCTGACAGGACCAAATCATCTTCCTCAAGGAAGAGTAAACCTGTCTGGTGGACATCAGCAATAAACAAACTCTATAACAGTAGGAAAAAAAAATTTAGGGCCAAGAAGGAGCAGGTGCCAAGTTGGAAGCAACTGTCCTTTGTCTGAACAAGCGAATGAGGTCACTGGCCTCTAAGGCTAATTTTGAGTCCAAATTGGCCACATCCACCAAGGACAATCACATGGCCTTCTTCACATATGTCAGCAATCTCAAAGGCAATACCCAAATCTGCTCTGAACTGGTGGTCAATAACACCACATACACAAATGCCATAGATATAGCCAACCTGCTGGTAGACAGGTTCAGTGAAAACTTTACCCCCCTGTCCCTCAGGGTGCAGGTCCTTAATGCCCTCTCAATCGTAGAAAACACAATCTCCATGGGACCCGATAACATCCCTGGCTGTATCCTACATAAACTCAGGCATGAGTTCTCAGCTCCATTAGACACCCTATTCAACCAAAGCCTGAACACCGGCTTCATCCCAGCTGAATGGAGGACAGCCACTGTCATCCCTCTACACAAAGGTGGAGCATCTACTGACTCATGGAACTATAGGCCCATCAGCCTAACTAGCCTGATCTGCAAGGTTATGGAATGCATTATCATGGACACTGGCAACCTCCAAACGCTTGACCCCACACAGTTTGGTTTTGTCAAAGGGAGATCATGCCTGTTAAACTTGGTTGACTTCTTCAAAACAGTGACCAAAGCCATGGACAAGGGGAAGATGGTGCACACTGCCTACCTTGACCTAGTCAAGCCTTTGCACTATTCCCCACTCAGGCATAATAGATAAACTCTCCCATCTAGGCATCAAGACATATGCTACCAGATGGGTAGCTAACTGGCTCACTGATAGAACCCACTCAGTCAAAGTAGGAGAAGCCACCTCTAGTTGTAGACCCGTAATGAGCGGTGTTCCCCAAGGATCGGTCTTGTGCCTCTACTTTTTGGGATATACTTTTCCGAGGTGCAAGGCAAAACCAATGGTCTGTGGCTGACCACGTTTGCAGATAACTAGAAGCTGGGCGCTGTCTTAAATTCCCCTAGTGATGTGAGCATCCTCCAAGAGAGTCTTACTCAAACTAATGACTGGTGCCAGAAGCATGCCCTCAAACTGAATGCCAAGAAATGCATCATTATCCCCTTTGGGGAAAATGTCATCCCCACTAATTATGACATTAATAACAGTATACTAAGCACGCAATTAGTCATGAGGGACTTGATAGCAACCTGACTTTTGACCACCACGTTGCCTCTGTTGTACGGAAGGCTTTCTACATGGCCCACCTCATAAATAAGGGTATTTCATCCAGAAACAAGGAGGTCATAACATCCCTGTACTCCTCCCTTACCAGACCCATTATCGAGTACAATGCCCCCTTCGGCATGTACCTTGCCAAGCACACGCAGCAGTTGGAGAGACCACAAAGGTTCCTGACCAGGAAAATCCAGGGCCTCAAACACCTATTCTATACAGATAGGCTAAAATCCCTGTCCCTCTACTCAGTTTCATACAGACTACTCAGAGATGACCTATGTCTGATATACAATGCCATTTCAGACCCAACCTTGATGGAGTTGCTGCATATCCATAAGACAAACTCCACTCGTGCAACCCACATGCAAAGACTAAACCTGGTCTGTGACATTAATAGAACTTGTTGGCAGGATAGATGTGTGTCCCAAAGACTCCCCTATCTGTGGAATAGACTCCCTCTCCACATCAAGCAGAGTACCTCTCTAGCCCTCTTTAAGAGGAACCTGGACGACTGGATGAGAAGCAGAAAATACACCCCTGGGATCCCTCCTGTGTCCCTGCAGGACAGGGGAAACAGGTGCTGACTTTGAGGGAACATAGGTGAAATTCTTGGTTAGGCTTAGAAGGGCCTCTGGGCCAATAGCTTAGTATCATCCTATGAATCTATGAAACTATGAACCATCACTTAATCATTGATTAAAAATGACACCTCCAATCCATTCCAAATCACAACCAACAGCTACACTCTAAAGTCTAAGGCACAGACCAGGGGGAGGAGAAAAAGGAGGCAACACAATCCTTCATAAATGAAATATAGAAACAAAAACAATCACTCAAGCGTCTTCATCTTCAGAATCTGTATAGACTGGATTGTAGCACAAGTCCCCTTAGAAAAAGTTCCCGGGCTTTTAATCACCTCTGCATGTGTCCCATCCTACCACGTTTCAAGCAAAAGTACAAAGCCTCCTTGACATGATCATTAAATTAACTCTCCCAAAACAAACCAATTCTAATCATGATGACTTTAATGCAGGTCTTGCTCACTGCGGCCTCAAACTTTTCTCTAATCCCGCCAGAAAAAATACAAAGATAACAATGATTTGCTGCTTGATATAGTAAACAACAAAATTTGTGAAAATAAAACAAATGACACGGGATAATGTAAAATATATGAATGTCAGTGAATAGAGATCAAAATGACATAGCATGCATAACACTGGCACAGGACAATAGGAATGATAAAACATTAAGCTAAGTGCTTCAATAACAACTTGATGAGAGTGTATAAATGATTGGGTATATATGGAAAATAGCTCCCCTTTAGCCATAATGCAGAGATGAGTAGCAGCCTTGTGACAGGTAAAACACAACAATAGCGTGTCAGTATAATTAACTGAATCCATATTTGGAAATATGACTATACAAGATTTACTTGTCATAATTAACTCCCACGATCTTAAATAGGGAAGAACGTACAAGGCTTAGTGGCACTAATCTGTTTTCCATTCCTAATATGAACTTTGTTATTTGTCATCGTATTTTCTCCAGTGTTATGATACCATTTATAAACCCTGAGGACAACAGCTGGATCAAGTGTTCCAAAATAATTTTGACTAAGGATACAAATAGCGCAATTACAGTCCTTTTTAACACTAGATACTGGTGATAATCTCTATAACAGAGCAGTAAAAGAGCTAGGTTGTCCAAGTACAACTTAACAATGTAATTTCTTCATTTATTACCAGTAAATATTTATATCACACACAATATACTTCTTTTTTATTTCAGTTTCCAGTTTCAGTGAAAAGGAACAGCAGGAAAATAAGGCTGCCCCCAGCAGAGAGACTTTATGAACGGAATTTAGTGTACTCTGATGACTTGCGGGACACTAGCTAAAGGAACTAGTACATTCTATTTCCTAACTTTCTCAGCTGGCAGCCCAACAATATGCTAAATCCACAACATACTTACTGAGCACACCTCTTAACCTCTCAGTGCAAGAAAGCTGGACAAAGCCAGAAAGAATGGGGTGGGGACAAAGGCCCAAATATAGGGACAGAATTTAAACACTGCTCCTGTAAACCTAGAAAGCTGCTAGAATAACAAGTTTTGCATTATTATGTATTTTCTGAAGGATATAAAGTCTGAAACTCAAGTGTCTGTCATTATTTAGTATTATTAATTGACTTTAATCTTCAATGATTTGCCAGAAAACCACAAATTTTATGAGGAACAGTTCAAAAATAAGAGGCAGAAATCTGGAGATTCTGGGAAAATCTGTACAGTTGAGAGGTATGTTACTGAGTATTTATATGAGTAAGAAAATTTAGTGGACGTTCTGCATACATATAAAGCATCCTCTGTGACCTCATCAGGCATGCTCGAACATGTTCTTCTGTAATGAAAGGACCTGTACTCCTCAGTCCACTACAGCCAGACATCTGCTAAACATTTGGGTTAAAACAAGCCAGCAGATGAGTCAGTGTTGATTTAAAGTACTACAATCCACACAAGTTTTAAACTTTGATAACACATGTACTGACATATTTTACATAACTTATTTCAATCATTCATGTTATGCCACCACAATAAATATTTTATTACTTTTACACTGCCCAGATACCATGGATATATGAACTCCAAGTTACTCTATAATGTTCTGTACTGCATGTTGCTCCTCCCTTTCTTGAATGCTTTTACAGCAGACGGTCAATTATCCAAGCTAATTGAGACCGTGGGTAGTTCAGATAATCAGTCTGCTCAGATAATCAAACATATTATTGAACTGGATAAAAAACTTCTAAAATCTTGTTTTTTTTTGTTGCATGTAGGAAAACACTTTTCAACCATTCAGTTATTTCAGTGGACAATAAAGAATATTTTTCACACACGAGCTGGCGACAAGCTCATAAATCATGCTCAAGTGAATACTTATAATGTGTACATATTCAGACTATCATTTTTCCTACCCCAAAACTTTGGAAGGCTGGTTCAGATAATTGACATTTTCAGATAATCGACGTTTGGATAATTGACTATCTGCTGTATATGCTAACAGATTTCACCTACTGAGGTTGGGCAAGAGGTGTGGGGGGTAAGAAGGATTAGGATGGGGGCAGTAAATCAGTACATCTGAAACTTTCTGAAAAGGTTTAGTATGTGATGGAGACAGTGGAGGCAGCAGATATGTGATGAAAGTCAGCACTGATTGTAACAGGAATCAGAAGGAAAGAAGTTACACAAGTGTAAAGTCACAAGAGAACTTAAAGTAATGTTAAAGGGTGTTAGGAGCTTGGGGAATAATGTAATCCATCCTTGTTCAGGGATAAAATGGAGGCAAGGATAATGAGGTAGGTAATCCCAGAGATGTAAGTGACAGATAACAGACACAGGAGTGTACTAGGCTTTGAGGCACAGGAAGGCTATGCATATGAAGATGAGTGATAATACATGTGTAGTGTAAAGGTTGAAGGTGAAGTCTGGGTAGCTGCAAGTGATGCAAAATAGAAATGGTTGTAAGTTACAGAAAAGCAGGGCAAAACAGAGAGTGGCACAGGTCTACAGACTGCAAAACACACAGCTTGATGACAATATAGGATTAAGAGTGCTCTATCGAGAGAAAGGCTGTTGCTATGGAAGGCTTTAATTTATTAATGGCAGATTGGAGTAATGGAATACCTAAGGTTGTCAAAAAGACAATGAGTTTCTAGCGGTTATGGTAAAGTCAGGCATGTGTCACTTGGAAACAGTTTCTGCTAGGGCAAGAATATTTTAGATGTGATGTTAACACAACCGAAGTATCAGAAGTAGAGTCAACTTAAACTGGTTAGAAGGAGTAACTATGAATCAAAAACTAAAAAGTAAACCCATGTCATACTGCTCTAGCCTGAAAGAGTCAGGGAGTGGTGCCAGAAGCATAAAAAAGGTCAGATGTTTCACTACATAAGAGAAAAGAGCTGCACCTGGAATGACATAACTGCCCCTTGCCCTCCTATGAATATCAATACCATAAGCACAGCTTATGTCATTTAGTCTTCCACATTTGGAAGCAGTATTTAAAAGTTAATATTTTATTACAGGCTTCAAAACATACTTTTCTTTTCATACAAAAAAATGTTCACAAGCATAAAGGTGCATGCATACTTTGTTGTTTTAAAAGAAAATGGCATTTTGTACCTTTAAACATAAGAATGATTTATAAAAGAAATGGTTAAGGGTGTTGCTGTAGACGTGGAAATTGTTTTTATGAAAGCCTTTTTATTGATGGTGCATATAGGGATAGTGTGTATTTTACAAATTGTGGAGGTGTACTCCAAAAGAATGGGGTAATTTGAGGAGGGTCATAAGCTGGGGAGTTATCAAAGGAGGGTAAATTGTTGAATGACATTTCAAAAACGTGTGTACAAATATCTACACTATGTAACATTTACATGTTTCATGAAAATACAGGTCTGCAGAATAAGAATGTATTTGCAGATTATACCAAGCAGGGCTCAGGGATTAAAAAAACGGTCACCCTGCAGAACAAGAACAAACTTATAGATGATTCTAGACAGGGATAAGTGAATAAAGATATGATCTGAATGGAAAGAGACTGAGAAATCTAGACAGCTGGCAAGGAGATTGTAGCTTTTTCTAAACAACATGATGCACAAATAATACAGTTGCAAGAGGAAATGTTAACCTTATGCAAAGGGAGAGGACTGGAATGAATAAAAATGAAAATTCCTAGATAAAGCAGGGATTACTCCATAAAGTGTCCAAAGGCACAGACCAGCATAACGGAGATAGGGAGAGCCACTGGACACACACTGAAGTGCTGTAATTACACTAAATATAATAAGGGGATCAGGGGGTGGGAGGAACCACTGAACACCAGTTATAAGTGCCACAATGGCACACACTTCAGAAGTGTGATACCATAAGGGATAACTCTTTAGATTGCTGTAACAGCACAGATAGTGTAATGTGGGTCAGGAATGGGGGGGTACACTATACACTAGTTCCTAAAACATAATTGCCATAATGGCACTAAAGTATTACAGGGGTGGAGAAATAAAGAGAGGATAGGGACTGTGATGTGCATGTGTGCATGTGTTCATGTTTGTGTGTGTGTGTGTGTGTGTGTGTGTGTGTGTGTGTGTGTGTGTGTGTGTGTGTGTGTGTGTGTGTGAGACTAGAGGGGGGATTTCACTATTTACATGAAAAGCAGTTTACTACAGCGACACGTAGATCAGCGGTAGTAACTGTGACTCACGAATCATGCATATTAGCTGATAAGAGCATCTTACTTCATCACAGACAGCATGCTCCAGAACTGCAAATGGGCATGTCGCTCTGGAAGGGCCTTTCTAGCATGAACTGTATGGCTCGCACTAGGAAGATTAATGAATTCCAGGATAAGTATATTCCCTTCTCTAGCCCTTACTATAATCCTAACCTGCAACACTTGCATACACACTACCACCAGTAGGGACAAAACATTCTATATATCAGAAAGTTTCAGCATTGCAATGCTAAATGCGCACTTACCTTATTCACATGCATTTTAGCTGCAACTTTATTTGATATAAAAGGTGCACTGAACCACTTTCCCAAACATTAAACCCACTCAAAGTGACTATTTGACCTTTTATATATATATATATATATATATATATATATATATATACATACATACACACACACACACACACACATATATATAGACATGGCTATGATGCATAAGATAAACATGGGTATTTTGATAATTATGCAACTTGGTTTTCACTCCATTTTAATTATAGAAAGCAGAACAGAAGACTTGACCCAAAATGTTGTTAATGTTTTTCTTTTTAACTAAACAAAAATATTATGTATGGATATATATAAACGTGTGTTGACTTTTGTAAAGGTTTTATATCTGTATTGCATTTGCACCTTGTAGTTGTCAAATGAAGGTGAAAGAGGAGCTTTCATATAAGAATGTAGAAACTATACCAATAACGTTATAATGATTGCTTATATTAATTATACCCTTACCTTATTTGGCTCGCATATTCACTGTTTGCTCCCTATTCCACTGATTGTTCATGGTATGCAACCTCTCCTCGGCTCTACCCACTGCGTTTGCCCTACGGGCTCACTCTGCTCCCCTACCCTGCCTCCAAATTCCACCCACCCCCCAGGGCATCTACACTTATATTCTTGTAACCACACCTACTCCCTCTCTATCAAATCAAACTCTATCCTTTACCAACTGTCAATACTTACCTACATCCTCCCCCAATCTATCACCACTCACCTCTCCATCCCTCCCATAATACTCAAACTAACCTGCTCCTCTACCTTTCCACACCATACACACACTCTTAGTATTTCTAATCTCACTATGCTTTCAAAACCTACACCCTTCTCAACTCAAATACTACTAGTTCTAAATGTATCCTATATCTACTATCTTACCCAGCCCCTTACCAGTAACCATTTGCCATCTTTTCATATTACCAACTCACTTCCCACACTACACTCATACTCATCTACCCCAATATCCCTACCTATATCCCATCAATAATTATCTACTCTTTCCCCTACAAACTTATTTCTTCCTATAAGCACTCTACTCCCTAACTAACCAACAAAACCCTCAAAAATCTAATAATATCTAACTTAGATACTAAGCAATCCAAATATATCTCCAGCATAATTCAACATCTAACTACCATCCTTCTATCCTGAGACATACACCCTAACCCAGGCCCCCACACCCCATCCTCTACATCCAAATCCATCCTACTAATCTCTCTAAATGCCCAAAGCATAGTTAATAAAATCCCCAACCTCCATGCCTGGCTTATCCACAATAAACCAGACATCCTATCTCCGAAACTTGGTTAAAACCTCATATAAAATACTCAGAAATAGCACCACCCAACTACTCTATCATCAGAAGAGTCAGAACCCACAAAAAAGGTGGAGGAGTAGCTCTCCTATACTTATCCTCCTTATCAGTTACTCCCTACAATAAACATATTCCCCAATTTGCCAATGCAGAATTAATTTTGGCTCTTCTTCAAGTAAATAGACACAAACACATATGTATAGCCTCCCTATACATTCCCCCTGGAGACAATATCTCAATACTCAAGGATATCCTCTCCTGGCATTCTACCAACCTCAGCAATGAAACTATAATTATGGGAGACATGAATATTAATTAGTCCTCCATTCAGTCCCCCACAACCCCCCTAAATATTAACCTCAATAATTTCTCTCAGCTTATCAACTCCACAACCAGACCCTCAAAAAAGTAGTACCCTAGACTGGATCTTAGTCTCTCACCTCATTATTATTTCTCTGATAGTGGCACCTTTCTGGATTCCCTCAGCGACCATCTCCCCACTTTTGCATGGCGTCTTCCTTCTCCCTTACATCTATCTCATAACTACATCTCCACTTGCTACCTAAAAAACATCAATCCAAATACCTTTTCTAACTCTCTAAAATGAATAAACTGGAGCTCTCTAAAAACTCTGCCCCTGGATAATGCTGTTACCTACTTCAATACAACATTCTTAAATCTCTTAGATAGTTATGCCCCCATAAAATCCAAAAGACTAAAAAGCAAAACTGTCCCTTGGCTAACGAAAAATACACTAGCTGCCATGCACCTTAGAGATAAAGCTTGGGTACATTACCAGAAAAATAAGAGTCCCTCCACCCTTAATGAATACAACACATTTCACAACAAAGTCAAAAAGTTTATTATAGCAGACCAACAAAATAATTTCTCCTTACTTCAAAACAGCCATAAAAAAAAGTCCATATAAATTCTGGAAAGGTATCGCCACCCTCCTTAATCCCGGCAAAAAAGATAACCCCAGTCCAGACCCTAATGCACTAGACATAGATTTGGCCACCCAATTTAACTCTTTTTTCATCGACTCAATTACAAAACTAACATCATCCTTCTCTAACAACATTACACCCTCCACTTCTGCATCTCCTCTCATGTCTTCCCCTTCACCACCACCCTCTAATACTCTCTCCTCTCAATCCCCACCTTTTTCTATAAAACCCATACCCATATCTACCATAAAAAACTCCTTCAGAAACAGAAAACCATGCTCCACTGCCCCTGATAACATTCCCTTATACTTTCTTAACATAGCAGCCAAAGCTATTGCCTTCCCATCAGTATTCTAATCAATCACTCTATCCAAGAAGGTTATGTACCCCAACTTTGGAAAAAGGCTTTCATCATACCCTTGCACAAAGGAGGCAATAATAACAATATCACAAACTTCTGTCCTATCACCATCCTATCCCACATCTCTAAACTTCTTGAAAAATGTGTCCAGCTACAACTCCTACCGTATATTATAGACAATCACTTACCAACTCCCACACAACATGGATTTAGACCCAGTCATAGCACTATGACTGCCCTTCTTTCCTTCCTAGAAGTAGTAAACATAGCCCGAGACTCTGGCTGTACTGTATCTACTATCCTACTTGATCTTTCTAAGGCCTTCGATACTATCTCTCACAACTTTCTCCTTGCTAAACCTCTAAACTAAACCTATCCCTTTCCTCTCTCAACTGGTTCACCAGTTACCTCTCAAAGAGACAACAAGCAGTCAAATGGAAAAAAGTGACCTCTTCATTCCTCAACACCCCACTGGTGTTCCCCAAGATCCATACAGGGTCCCCTCCTCTTCAATATATTCATAATTATTTCCACCGCACAATCCCTAGCACAAATCTTATCCAATACACAGATGATCCAACTATAATCTGTTCCGCCACCTCCATCCCCACACTCAAAGCTAACTCAAGATGCATTCTCTACCACTGAACAATGGATGATAGATAATCACCTAGCACTCAATACCTTAAAAAACAAACTAATGGTATTTACCCCTCTAAAACCACCACTATAGATAGAAACTCATTCTCCATCACCAGCCAGAACAGATCTCTTGAATTGGTATCTGAGGCCAAACTATTAGGTGTCCACATTGACGAACAGCTTAAATTCAACTCCCACCTACAAATAAACATTAAAAAAAAAAACACCAGAAACTTGGCATGCTCTGTGCCCATAATTGCTACCTCAGTCCTTCTACTAAGTTCACTCTCTCTACCACATTTCTCATCCCTTCTCTCCATTATGGTGCCCCACTTCTAACAAACCTACAATCCTCTCTTAAGACAAAACTCTCCTCTTGCTATAATAAAATTGCCAAATTTGCTAAAAGCCACAAGTCTTCTACTCATCACTGTGTATCCCTTCACAAACTAAGTTGGTTAGAACTGCCCAATTATCTCACCTACGCTCAACTTATTCATGCACACAAACTCATTTTCAACCCCTCCCTCTGTCCTTCCTTTTCCTCAACCTTTAAAATGCACCACCCAGAAAGACTCTTAAGATGTAACAATCAAAACCTAATAGAACTGTATAAACCAACTCATCCCCCTGATAAAAATCTCCTATCCTTTGCACTTGCATGTCTAGGGAACTCCCTACCACCATCCATTTGTACCACCACAAACCTCTCTTCCTTTAAAAAATTTCTTCACTCACATCTAATATCTCAGTGGGAATGCTCCTGCTCTCACCCCACATAATCTTTTCTCCTCTCTACACCTGTGCCACTCTTTTATTTCAGTCTCCTAATTGGCTTAGCAGGTACTAAGGCATTGGCAAATAACTACTTAGAATTCACAACTTGTACTAGTTCACTTCAGAAATTGTATCTCTAAATGCAATGTTTTTTATTAGTATATGTACTTACTGTAACCTAAAACTTTGATTGTAATTTTTGTTTTTTTTGGAGCTTTTCTCCCCAGGACTCCATTGAAAATGGGTTCTTCTTGGTGCAATGGACTATCCTGGTAAACCAACTGCAAATAAATAAAATAAATAAATAAATAAAATAATTACACATACAGGAAAACTTGCTTTCTTATTACAAATAAATAAATAATTAAAACTGATTTGCAGAGATGGACTTTTTGTAATGGCTTTAGTCAGGTTTGAATAGATCACAATTAGAGTTTTAATTAAATTAAAAAGAAGTTATGTACTTACCATAATGTTCCATGTTTGTAGTCCATCTCGCCTATATTCTTGCTGGATGGGTTCAGAGCTGATATTTGGCTCCGACTCGGCCGATACTAAAGCTCGAGAGCTTTTACTGGCTCGAGGCTAGCCCCTATCCCATGGTGCCTTACGGCAATTCCCCAGATCTAGTTTGCAAGAAAGTAATAAATACCTATCAGGTAATAATAATAAGAAAGAAGCTGTATAAATAGAGCAAAGATTAGAAACATAATCCATTCCAGGTGGACAATAAACAGCAAAGTCAGGTAGCCCCAAAAGAGGTCCACTAGATCCCCCAGAAACAGGAAGGGGGTTAGAGGGAGGGACGCAAAAATATAGGCGAGATGGACTACAAACATGGAACGTTATGGTAAGTACATAACTTCTTTATGTTACATAACTTCTTTATGTTATGTAGTCCTATCTCGCCGTAATTCTTGCTGGATGGGACAGCATCCCTAGCACCTTTATTCTGGGTGGCTCAAGTGAAGAGACTCTTCAGCACAGTGGACCCAAAGGATGACCTGTCCCGGGAGGCCAAATCCAATTTGTAATGAGTGATAAACGTGTGTGGTCTTACCCAAGTAGCTGCTGCACAAATAGTGTCAATTGGGGGCCTAGATCGAAAGGCACATGAAGTAGCTACAGCCCTAGTAGAGTGACCTTTAGCTTTTAATGATAATTGTCTACCAGCTTGCTGATTAGCAAAGGATATGCAATCCGAAAGCCATTTTGAAAGAGTAATTTTTGAAACGGGTAAGCCTTTCCTTTTGTCAGAAAAGGAAATGAAAAGTTGATCAGATTTCCTGAATTCTTTGGTCCTGTGTATATAGAATCTGAGTATCCTGTGGACATCTAGCTGGTGAACTCCTCAACTGTCTTGCTTTCTGTATTACTTTGGGTATGAGTGGAAAGGGAGGAAAGGCATAGAGAAGTCCCGGGGGCCAATCGTGAACTAGAACATCCCTGGGTGACATCCCCAGATGGGGAATGAGGGCAAAGTAGCTGCTGCATTTGGTATTCAGGTGAGTCACAAATAGATTGCAGCAAGGCTGGCCCCATTTGTGAAAGATCTCTTTCGCAACCATTGGATTCAGGGACCACTCGTGAGGCATCAGAATTGCTCGGCTGAGTATTTTCGCTATTACTTTGGATTTCCCCGGAATATGCATTGCTATCAGGAAGCATTGAGTATCCATCACCCATTTCCACACTCTTAAGGCCTCTCTGCAAAGCGGGTAAGACTTGGTTCCCCCTTGTTTATGTACCACATGACAGACATGTTGTCTGACTGAATCACAATCGTTCCAGTGTTAAGGGAGCTGTGAAGTGCTTGCAATGCATATAGCACCACTCTCATCTCCAGAACACTGATGTGCAAGTGGTTCTCATGGTTTTACCAAGTACCTTAGACTGTCTTTCCCAGATAATGCCCCTCCACCCTATCTGGGAAACGTCCGTGGTCAAAACTGCTTTCCCTTGGGGAGGAACAAGTGGACAACCTATGACAAGTTGTTTCATGTGTAACCACCATGGCAGATCCCTTTTGCATGCGTTTGTTATTAATATCTTGTGAGACGATGGAAGGTCTTGCATTGACCATTGTGCACACAGCATCCATTGGAGAATCCTCATATGTAGGCGAACAAGAGGAACTAATAAGATGGCAGAAGCCATAGTCCCTAGGACTTGAAGGACTACTCTGGCCTGGACTCTTTGTTTGTTTAATAAGGATCTGACCAGACTGTGTAGAGATTCCACTCTTTCCTGTGTTAGCTTTACTGACATGGTGGTTGTGTCTATTTCAGAGCCTAGATATACAATATGCTGCGAGGGAGATAAGACTGACTTTTGCAAGATGACAGTTATGCCTAGGCTGGCGCACAAGAATAGAGTCTTGTCCCTGGTCCTTATGAGTTGATACCTGGTGGTATCAGTGAGGAGCCAGTCGTCTAGGTACGGAAACACCTGGAATCCTTGATGTCTCAGGTGAGCCGTTACCACTGCCATGCATTTGATAAACACTCTGGGGGCTGTAGTGAGGCCAAAAGGCAGTGTTCTGAACTGAAAATGGCTGACTCCCAGCCGGAAGCATAAGTGTCTCCTGGAGCGCCTGTCCATTTTGATGTGGTAGTACGCATCCTGGAGATCGACTGAGCACATCCAGTTGTCTTTCCCAATAAAGGGAAATATCGACTGCAGAGTGACCATTCAGAACTTTGATTTTCTTACATGCTTGTTGGGCCTGCTGAGATATAGAATTGATCTCCAGTCCCCTGTCTTTTTTGGAACTAAAAAGAATCAAGAGTAAGTTCCAGATCCTACTTGCTGTGCGGGGACTTCTTGGATGACTCTTTTTTGCAGCAACGAGATGACCTCTGATGTTGCACGGTCTAGTTGGATGGGTGGTACGTCTGGAAGAGACCAGTTTGTTGGGGGTTCGGAAATAAAGGGAATCAGATAACCTCTGGATATTACTGTGTGTACCCCACAATCTTGACTGATAGTTAGCTAGGCGCTTGGGTACAGCAATATATGACCCCCAACTGCCTCCAGAGATGGACAGTCGGGCAACCCTTCAGGGTCGATGGAAGGGACGATCAGAGAAAGCTTCTCTGTCTCCCTGATGTTGCGGACCTCCTCTGCTGCGAGGGCGGCGTCTTCTATTATATCCTTCCCCTCTGCCCCTGGGGAAGGGTTGACCTTGTGCCTGAGGAATACCTTTTTGGGATTTGCAGAACCACATTTTCCCTCCTGTATTATCCTTGGGATAGGGTCTGGACAGGAGAGAGAAATGGACTTCAATGGCAAATAAGGTTTTTCCTTCCTGTTCGTACCTATTCAAAGTCTCTTTCACTTGGGGTCCAAAAAGAGATAAACCATCAAAGGGAACATTAGTGAAGGAAGACTTGAAGGATTCCGTAAAATTACAAAGACGCATCCATGAAATGTCTCCTGAGGCATATTCTTGCTGCGGCTGCCCTGCTCGCTCCATCTGCCACATATGAGATCAGCACCATGGAGGAGTTAGCTATGGAAGTAAGGGTGGAGAGCTGCGCGGAAACCTTTTCCATGGAACCCAAAAAGTACAGTTTTGTACCTACCATAAATGTAGATGTTCGAAGATCCACATTGCTGCAGTCCTTACACTTGGGTAGTCCGCTGTCCTCGGTCGGCCCGAATATCAAAGTATTAGGCTGACGTCGGTCAAGGCGCATAAGACTGACATCAGGACGTCAGGGTACAAATGCGCATGACCGACGTCATATCCTCAGTCTTTTCTTGCCCCAGATGTCAGAAGACCCTAAAAAGAAAGGTCAAAACCAAAAGACAGCAAACAACCAACCAACCACCCTTGCACTAATAATATGTACAATATATACAATATACACAATATTTACAACCCAACCCACACAACCTCTAACTACAGAGGGAAGGAGGGAGTATTGGACTGCAGCAATGTGGATCTTCGAACATCTACATTTATGGTAGGTACAAAACTGTACTATGTTCTTCATCTCACATTGCTGCAGTCCTTACACTTGGGTAGAATCCCAAAGCAGAGGTAAGGGAGGATGGCAAAACTATAAAGCAGCAGGAGCTGCCAAAATGCCCTGTAAAATAGCAGTGGCAAAACCAGCCCTAGATTTAGAGTAAAGTGGAAGGTGATAATGCTTAGAGAAAGTATGCACTGAACTCCAAGTAGCTGCCTCCAAAATATCTTTAGTTGCCACCCCCCTTAAAAAAGCTGTCGAAGTGGCAGTAGCCCTAGTGGAATGAGGCCTAATCCCAGCTGGGATCTCCTTACCATGATGGGAATAACAGAAAGCAATGCAAAACCCAATCCACTTAGAAATAGTTTGTTTTGACACAGGCTTGCCCTGAGAACTCAAAGCAAAAGAAACAAATAACTGCTGAGACTGCCTGAACCCTTTAGTTCTGCTCAAATAATATCGCAACTGCCTGTGTACATCTAAAGTGTGCAAAATCTTTTCCCCTTTATTTTGGGGATTTGCATAAAAAGTAGGCCAATGAATAGTTTGGTTTAAAGCCACACTAGAAACCACTTTAGGCATAAAGGAAGGATTAGTACGCAAAGATACCCTATCCTTATGGAAAATTAAGAAAGGCTCAACCGCCATAAGGGCCTGTAATTCAGAAACCCTTCTTGCAGAGGTAATGGCCAACAAAAAAGCAGTCTTCCATGATAAATATTTCAACTCGGCAGTAGCTGCAGGCTCAAAAGGTTGTAGAGTGAGTTTCTCCAACACAAAATTGAGATCCCAAGCAGGAGTAGGAGCTCTACGTGGGGGTCTTATATTCTTTGCCCCTCTAAGAAACTGCTTGAACAAAGGATGAGAAAACAAAGGTGGGTCACAGTCATAGTGAGCAGAAATTGCTGCAGCATGAACCTTAATAGAAGAGAAGGACAAACCTTTATCCAGTAACTCAGTAAGATATTGAAGAGCCACACTTAAATTAGGCTCAGAAACATCAAATTCCTTTGCTGCACTCCAAAATAAAAATCTCTTCCATTTATCTGCGTACACTTTCCTTGTACTAGGCCTTCTGGCTTCCAAAATAACATTCACAACTTGCTGTGGAAGTTGAGACCCTCCAGGGTTCAAAACAGAATATGCCAGGCTGTTAGGTGAAGAGAGTGAAGTTTGACATTGAGTAAATGACTGTTCTCCTGAGACAGCAGGTGTGGAATCGAAGGCAAAGGCCATGGAGGCTCCCGTACCAGACTTCTCAGTAATGGGTACCAATGCTGTCGAGGCCAATCTGGAGCTATTAAAATCATCTTTGGCTTGTCCTGTCTGACCTTTAGGAGTACCTTTGGGAGGAGAGGCAGAGGTGGAAAGGCATACACATGAAGATTGCTCCAATTGAAAGAAAGAGCATCCACTTTCCAGGCTGTGGGATGAAACCTTTTGTGCAAAACTTTGGCAGCTGGTAGTTTAGTGGAGAAGCGAACAGATCTATGTCTGGAGTTCCCCATGACACTGTCAATTTCTGAAACACATGAGGATCCAATTTCCACTCGTGGGGATCCATAATTGCCTGCTCAACACATCTGCTAAGGAGTTCTGTGCTCGGCAGAAACCTTGCCTGAAGATTTAGCTGTAAACTGAGAGCAGTCTCCCACAAAATCATTGCTTGCCTGCATAGAAGATAAGAATGTGTTCCCCCTTGCTTGTTGATGTACCACATGACAGTTGTGTTGTCTGTTAGAATCAACACCTGCCCTGGAAGAAGTAAATCCTTGAAAGCTATTAATGCAAATTGGACTGCTAACATCTCCTTCAAGTTGATATGTAGATGTTGTAGTCTGGCAGGCCACGTGTCTTGTATCCACTTTCCATTTAGATGAGCTCCCAAGCTTTGTCTGAGGCATCTGTCGTTAGAATCTGACTCGCCTCTGGCCGGGTCACAGAGAGTCCCTTGTTTAGGTGACATTCCTGAGCCCACCACAAAAATTCCTTTTGAATGCAAGGTATTATCTGAATGACAGTGTCCATATCCTGGCAGTGCTGTGTCCATACATTTTTGAGATACCATTGTAGCTTCCTCATATGCAGTTTGGCATTGGGAAGCACCAGAATACAAGATGCCATGAACCCCAAGGCTTGAAGGACTGTCCTTGCAGTCAGCCTGGACTGATGAGACAATTGATGGAAGTAAAGGGAAAGATTCTTTTGTTTGTCCGGGGTCAAAAGGCCATCTGGGATGCTGTATTCAGTCTTACACCCAGAAAGCACATGTCCTGAGAGGGTACTAGACTGGACTTTATTTCGCTCACAGAATACCCCAGGCATCTTAGCACTGCTATCACATATTGCAAATGATGAAGAAGTTCGTCCTTCCTTGAGCCAGAATCAGGCAATCGTCCAAATAAGGATAAATCTGTATTCCTTTTAGCCTGAAGAAAGCTATCACTGGAGCCAGAACTTTCGTGAACACTCTGGGTGCAGTAGATAAGCCAAAGGGCAATGCAGAGAACTGATAATGAGAAGTCCCAGCCCAAAACGCAGATACTTCCTGCAACTTAGTCTGATAGGAACATGAAGGTAAGCCTCCTTGAGATCCAGAGTTACCATCCAGTGATCTTTGCCCAGCAGAGGTAAAAGCTGTTGTAACGTCAACATTTTGAACTTGGGAATGTCCAAATAAGTGTTGAGGATAGATAAATCCAAAATTGGTCTCCACGTGTTCCCCTTCTTTGGTACTAGGAACAGGCGAGAATAAAATCCTAGGCCCACTTCTGGCAGAGGGACCGGCTGTATGGCCCCTATTTGAAGTAGCAGAGAAATTTGTTTGTGAGCCTCTATTCTTTGCTGAGGAGGAACGTCTGGCATGCCTTTGAAAGGAGGCAAGGTACGGAAATAAAACTTGTAACCTTGGTGTATGATATCCAATACCCATCTGTCTTGGGTAATTAAACTCCAATTTTCCTTGAAAAGTGCCAACCTTCCTCCCAAAGGTGCTGCCAAACGAGAAGGCTCTGGCAGCTGAAAAGGTAGGTCATTGGGCCTGTTTACGAAAGGACTGACCCCTGCCCTCACCCGAAGACTGTGCAGGTGAACTTCCTGTTCTAGGCCTGAACGAGCCCTGAGCTCTGCCCCTACCACGTCTAGATCTACCCCTAGACTGGGAATCATAAGAAGGATACGTCCACCCCTTGGTAGGCCAATTCCTACTAATCTACGGAGGCTGAACCTGCAAAAAATCTTTAACAGTCTGCATAGACTTAGCCTTGTCTTCCATTTTCTTTAAGACTGCCTCCACAGGTGAACCAAACAACACATCAGACTGTAAAGGAGCATCTAAAATCCTTGTTTTAACATGGTCAGATAAATTCTGATCCCTCAGCCAGGCGTGCCTGCAAAGAACTGACCCAGTGGCAGCCACCCTAGACGAGGCCTGTACAGCATCAAAACCACATTGCAAAGAATGCTTACCCACCTGTTCAGAAACATGTACCAAATCTTGTAATTCTTTACACTTAATACCTTCCGCCAGAGCATCTACCTTAGACTTCAATTGAGAAAGTAGATAGTTTTGGTATTTCAACATGTGAAACTGGCAATTCAAAGCCCTCATAGCTAAGGTGGAAGAAGTATAGACTTTCTTTCCCCATCTATCCAAAGCCCTGGCCTCTTTATCTGGAGGAACCGGATTTTTTCAACAGAAGCCTTGACACCCTTAGGCCCCTGACTAACAGTTTCTGGGTCCGCCCTAGGACTCTTAAAAAGATATTTATGAGCTTCAGGCACCCTGTAATATCTATCCGGTTTAACAGGAGCAGGAGGCAAAGAATCAGGATTAAGAGAAGCCTCTGCAAACACATCTTCCACAACATCCAGAACAGGAGGTATAGCCAAAGGCCTATGCTGGGGTAAAAACAAAAATTCCCTAAGCCTTTTCCTGGAATCAGAGAAGTCCTGACCTTCCCACTTAAAATGTTCCCTCATGGAATGAAGAGTCTCTGAAAAAGAAAAATCCTCTGGAGGAGAAGCAGAAGGAGTAGAATCATCCACATCAGAATCAGAATAAGGAGAATACTCCTGCAAGTCTTCAGCAAGACTCTGAAACATCCGAAGCCTGCTCAAAACTCCCGACTCTGGTTCCACCCTAGGCCTCTTATCAGGAGGGGCAAAGAACCTCTAATCAAAGTAATTAAATCTTCTGCCATTTTAAGCATGTGCTTCTTGGGCACAGATCCTGATGAACTAGGAGTGACACCAACAGAAGCTAAACCTGGCCTGCCTCTGGGAGAAGCCTTGGAAACAGAAGGAGAGGGCCTAACCACCCTAGGAAGGGAGGGGAGTACAGTAACCTGAGAAGCCCCTTCAGCCTGACCTGCCTCCTGAGAGGCCACATCCTGCAATAACAAAGTCTCCCCCTGGGACTCCAGAGAAACCTCCGGCGGAACCCCCGGTTCCACCGACACCTCTAAAGAACCTGCGTCTGGTATGGACGACTCTTCTTGCCTGGGCTTAGCTGCTTTGTCTTTGCGCTTCTTCGAAGAAGCAGGCGTCGGAGCATCCAACGGCATATTATAATTGCACCGCTTCCCGAAGACCAACCTGGCACAATCTAACCTTCGCTTAATAGTGCGCTTATTGAACCTAGCACAAAAGCGACACCCAACAACGTCGTGCTCAGGCCCCAAACAAGGAATACACAAAGTATGATAATCTCTATGCGGTATCTGTTTCCCACAAGAAATACAGTTATTCACTTTTTCTGACATCCGGTAAACCACTGAGGCAAGAAAAAACTAAAATATTCCCCAACGGGGTACTTAGCCAACTTTGACTCAGTCTGAAACTCCGAATTCGAAAAATTTCAGAACGCCGAACGGCACTTGCAACGCTGCTTCTGCATTGGACCATGCGGCAAAAAAGACTGAGGATATGACGTTGGTCATGCGCATTTGTACCCTGACGTCCTGATGTCAGTCTTATGCGCCTTGACCGACGTCAGCCTAATACTTTGATATTCGGGCCGACCGAGGACAGCGGACTACCCAAGTGTAAGGACTGCAGCAATGTGAGATGAAGAACATCTACTGAACCCTGGAGGGTATCTCCTAACTCTTTCAGGAGATCCCTCTGAAGATGAGTGAAATGAGTCAGGTAATTCAGCGATCTTAGTTTAAATGCCACTGAAGAAAAAGTACGCTTCCTGTACCTATCCATCGTCCTGGACTTCTTGTTAGGAGGATGGATATTAGAAGATGTCTCAGATTATTCTTTCTTGGTGGCCGCTGCTACCACCATTGCATCAACTGAAACTCCCTTGCTAAGGAAAGACCTGTCCTCAGGTGCTGTCATAAATTTGTTTGGCCTCCTCGGGACGGCTTCCACTAAATCTGAAGAGGTCCATGCTTTCCGCAAAATGACCCCCAAAAGTTGGTCATAAGGCGGTGTCACCCAAGAGGTGGAAGGTCGGGAGCCAAAGGCCTCAAGATACACTGATTCATCCTCAGTAGGGTTAGAATACTTCCAATCACCCCTCTGTCTAAGGATTTCTAGGATGTCAGAGAAGGGCACATCCTCAGAGGGAGAACTAGGGGACCCTTCTGATTCCTCTAAATCAGTGTTTGATGTGACAGACTCAGGAGAGTCGACATGTTTCCTATTACATAACCTCTTCCAAGGGAGCTCTCCAGTGGGATAATCTGGGGAAGTCTCGGAAGAGGGGGCACCTGCAATGGAGGCTACTTGGGCCTCTGTTTCCCTATGTTCTGGGAGTGGCAGGGGGGAAGAGGTTGCTGCCTGCTGCTGGTGGGACACAGGTTCCAAAGGAATGGTTTTGGCAGAGGATAAAGCCTTCTATATAGCTTCAAAAGCCTTCCCCCCCCGCTCCGAGGGGGCAGATGGTCAACACCTAGCAAGAGGGAATGGTTCCAAAGCAGAAGTGGGAGCTGAGCTGAGTCAAGCCGAGGCTCCGAGAGGGAGGGTCGGGTCCGAAGATAACCCAGGGTGACTGTCCCCGTCGGAGTCGACACAAGAGCCTAGGCTCCAGACTGAGCCATCGAGGATAGAGTAATTGGCTCTGAGGAAACAGGCTGAATCCCTGGGGCCGATGGGTCAAAGACAGATGAACCTGATGTAACAGACTCCGAGAGCGAAGCAGTTGGAGGAGGAACAGTGATCAGTATGGGGGATGGCTTCAAGACCTTTGGGTCTGGAGAGGTCAATTTTTTAGCCAGAGCTGGATCCAAAAGCAACCTCTTCACCATCCTCTAAATGTCCTCATCTGATAGGGTCTTGGAGGATCTGGTGGAGTCTGAAGGAGACCTCCTTCTCTCCAAAATAGGAGATCTCAAATTAGGAGATACAGTCTCGATGTCGGGCAAAATCTTCGGTACCGAAGACTGTCTCAGAACCGATGGAATGGACTGCACCGAAGATGAAGCAGAGTCAGAACTGGAACTCCTTAGTTCCGACACTTTAAACTTTTTGGTTGGTTCTGAAGTCGGGGCCGATGATTTTCTCTTTGAAGATTTTGGAGCTGCCTGACCAAGTTCCAGCTGTTCCTGGAAGGAACTGGTCATGAGACCCCTGTCAATAAGTTTTCTCCTCCTTTCTTTTAACACTCTTGTACTAAAAGCATGACAGAAGGTGCAGGGTTCCTGTAAATGGGCTTCGCCCAGAAAATACACGCAACTGGTATGGCTGTCTGTAAGAGAAATTTTCTACACACACCTGTCGCATTTTTTGAAGCCTGAAGGGCGATGATCCTTGTGATCCTTGCCTTTATCTTTAGACATTGTTAAACACTGAAATAAAGAGTAAGGAGAAGAAAAGTTTTTTTTTTTTTTTTTTTTTTTTATAACAGTCACACACACACAGGGAGGAAAGGCCCTCTAACTTAAATGGGCACTATGGCCCTCTAATTTAAATGGGCCAGAGAGTCCTATGGGAGGAATAGGGGTTGAAAATTCTCAAAAACAGTCGCACAATACAGAAGAAACTATTAAGATATATATAAGATAGAAAAAGGTGGTAGAAAAAGGCTAAATAAGTAAAAAATCATTTTACTTAGTCAACGAGCCAGTAAGACACAACCTCGAAGCTTTTGCGGCAAACGAGATCTGGAGAATTGCCGTAAGCACCATGGGATAGGGGCTAGCCTCAAGCCAGTAAAAGCTCTCGAGCTTTAGTATCGGCCGAGTCGGAGCCAAATATCGGCTCCGAACCCATCCAACAAGAATTACGGCGAGATAGGACTACATAACATCAATATGTTTTCTTCTTGTGATATTAAAGGCTGGAGTCCATTACTCTCAATAATGATTAGATTATGGAGGTTAGTTTCTGTTACAATCTAGAATCTAAATTGTCTTTTTTCCTTATATTTTGCAGTATTTTTTCTCATAAGGTTTAAGTGCACAATTTGACAGCAGTGGTATCTTATCCACTTCTGACAGGAAGGAAGGGATGGTTAATCTAAATGATTTGCTGATTTCAATGGAGGTTATACTTACAACCCTATTTCTTGTCTTTATTGATACTGATATATTTTAAATCACAAGTGCCATTATTTCAGATTCCTCCTAATAAATGTTCAGGGAAATATATGTTCACAGTTATGATCAGCTGTTTGAAAATGGTACTCCCTGGGAAATCATACTTTTGATCCAAAAAAAGTAATGAAAATTATATAAATTAGAAACCATACGCATTTGTTTTGCTATTATCAATTTTTAACCACTTTCACAATTACTGTTGTTCAAGGTGCATAATCACTCATTCATGATTTAATGTCTAAACACTAAGAAAACTGCGACTATATAGTTTGTCTTTTGGCTGTTTTTATTTAAGGACAGTGATGACTTAGACTAGGCTGAATTATATCCTCAAAAATATACGAAGTGAAACAATCATAATATAAAATTGATTTTATGCTAATAAAAAACAAAAATTACTTAAATGGAAAACATTACAACTAGAAGGTAGTAAAGCAGTGTGTTTTGAATGCAGCAATGAGAATGAATCTCACATGCTTACACTTGCATTCTGTGAGACTTTTAGTCTGGATCTTAACTTCTTTGCACTCCTGGATCTCCTTTCAAAATGATAAGAAGGAGCTTCACATTAACAGACTGCTAGAAAATTAAACATTCATAAAGTGGGAAAAAATTAACATGTTTATTTTTATTAATTCTTCAGGCATTTCTTTTATTCCTTAAAGTAAAATACTTAATGACAGCCATTAACATTCTAAACATGTGTTAAGGAAGAAAATGTTTTCTTTGCTGCTGGCAAACAGGTGTAAACGTATAACCTCCTTAGCGTACAAGCAATTTAAGAGGTCACCTTAATGTAGGTTTCACTTAATATTAGATGCTGTCAGTTTTTGAGTGCATTAATATTTAATAAAGGCTACCTTTTAGCTCATGCTGCATGGAAGTGTGACACACCAGAAAACAAGGCTACCACCAATCTTACAAAGAACACATCAACCCCAGGCATACAGCAACAGAGAAGAGTGCAGCAGAAATCTAAAGTCTGAAGAGATAGCAAAATGTTCCTGAGGCCACACAAACACCCAGAAGCCTAAAAGAGACTCTCAGTGTCACAAACAGTTCCCCTAAAATGGTCCTTGAGTCAGAAACTGGTAAGCTGGTGCACTGCTTGTTTCACACTTATCAGCTCCTACTGTGTACTGCCATATGTCATGATGGTACAGTCCAGATGCAGACTGCGATTTGTAATGAATACTGCAGCAGAGCTTTTCTTTTTTTCTGACCACGGTATCTTACTACACCCATCTTACATGCTTCTGCTCACATCAGTAATTTTAGTGGTATACACAATGGTAAACATAATTTCAGTACATAATTACATACATCTCAAAATGAGAATTTCTTGCAGTTGAATGCATTACGTTCTTTTTTATATGCTCTGTATATTAAGAGATGTTCACCAAATGTATAAACCAGTGTCAATCTTGCATTGGATTATTCATTTACATAATATCTGTGTCTAGTATTACTACAAATTAAAATGATACTGTCAGATCAAAGTGATTACGTTACTAAATGATATGCTATCAAAAATAGTACAGCAAAGATTTATTAACGCTTTTGCCAAGAAAAATTAGTTGTATATGCAAATATGATGATAAGAATCACTTAAAGATATCTCTGAAAATTCCGCTCTTAAATTAATATGCTGGCAAAGTTAAATGATTTTCATACTGAGTCTCTCTAAAAGATGGGTCAAAATGTAATTCCTTTTATTTGACAATCAGCAGAAACAATTTCACAAATGCAAGGCTGCACACATTTTTACTTATAAAATTAAACTTTAAAAAAAGTAATGCAATTTGTTTCTTCCAGAAAAGGTCATAGCCTCAGATAATGGAATGTGGCTTTTTGAACTCTCTTTCTTCCTAATCTCACTTCCCTGGGGATTAACTGTTCAGATCAGTTCAGCTATTTTAGCCTTAAAGGGTTTATAGTAATAATTGCACTTAATAGATTTCTCACAGCCTAAAAGAAACATTTGAGGTGTGTTTAAATGTACTGCAGAATTAGAGAAACAGTAATCTGTGAGAGCAAATTTGGTAAAGGAGTAACAGCTGTGGGCAAATGTGATTGTTAAAGATAGTCACCACTTAAAATATGCAGTGCTCTTTCTACACTTATAGTAATCTATTTTTGACACTGCAAAAAGGAATTTGATTTTGGTGCTTTCCTCATATGTGTTTCTTATAGAACACATAAATAATTTCTTACAAAATGTACATAATGACTAAGTTTTTTTCATTTGACATGGCATTTTGAGACAGTATCTTGTAGCTTCCCTTGTTACAGGGTGTTATCTGGTGCTAAACATTATTGCTTTAATTTCAACATCATCTTAGCTTTACCAGTTGTGACAAAGGTCTTTCACTGCAAGGACATATACAGTCACATGCAGACACCCAGCTATAAAAGACAATGTGAGGGAGTGTCATCGTGGAAAGAAATAAAAATGCATATTGATGTGTACTTCTGTAATTGTCTCAGATTTACGAAATGTAACAGCCATTGCCTGGCACAATGCTGTCATTGTTCAAAGTAGTGCATTAACAAGAAAATAAAATAAATAAATTTATAAATAAATAAATACTTGGACCCCTTCTTTTCTCCATATTTATTAATGACCTTCATCTAGCTATCCTACAAGCCACGTGCATACAATATGCTGACGACTCCACACTATTATGTTCAGCTACATCCTCCAATGACCTTCACGCTCTCACCAAAAAGTATTCAACATAGTTGAACAATGGCTCACTCAGCATTGCCTTCTTTTGAACCCAAAGAAAACCAAACTCCTCCTCTTCACTCCTACCCTGAAGTCATCTCCTCTTCAATTCTCAGTGACATCTATCAATGGTACTATAATATCCTCTGACTCTACCACCAAACTACTAGGTGTCACCATCGACAATAATCTGAACTTCGACATCCACATCAATAATACTATAAAGACTGTCAATAAAAAAATTGGCAGTCTCTATAGGATTAAACCCTTCCTTTCCCCTACTGCTAAAACTACTATCGCCCACACCTATTTGATCTCTACACTCCTTTATGCCTCACCCATCTTTACTAATCTCTCCAAGAATAACCTCAGCAAACTGGAAATGTCCTACAATAACATTGCACGATTTGCTACAGGCAACCCATTCCGAACCCATCATTGTATAAATTTAAAACAGCTAGGATGGTTAGAACTACAACACCAGATTAAATTTCACCAACTAACCATTGCTCACAACATCCTATACAAACCTTCTAATACTCCAAGTTTATCTACCCACATCACCCTCTATAAAAATCTAAAGTCCTTACGATCATCTCACAAACTTCTTATCCACATCTCAAAACCTAATAACAGAGCTGGGGATTCTCTCTTCTCTAATACTGTAGGTAAATACAGGAATCTTCTCCCTAATGACCTCTCCTCACTCGCCTCTCTATCTCTCTTTAAAAACAGAATTAAACTTCTCCTCAAAACATACTGGCTATGCCCCTGCTCCAAACCAGACTAGTCATCTACCTCTACTAACCTCACTTACCTATCCAGTGCTTACTATCCTCTACTACAATTCCCGTCTTATTATATTTTTCTGATCTATCTTTTTTCATTATTTCTATCCTCTTTATATACCTTTTCATAAGCAAATCCTTTGCTACAATACTACACATCTAACTTCCTTTTTTTTACTTCTGACTTAACCTGTATTATGTCTCCATACTTAAAAATAGCACTATTTTATGATGCAGGACCTCAGTGTAAGATCCTGCTTAACCTTTATGCTGCAATTCACGTTACAATTGCTGATGATTTTTTTTTTCTTTTTACTATGATTATTTCCTTTTATCTACCTCAGACTTAACCTGCATTGTTGTCTCAGTTCTTTCAATTTGCACTGTTTATGACTTTTTACCTTAATGCCACATCCTGTTACAACCTCTATGCTGTAATACACGTTACCATTGTTGATGTATTTTTTTTACGTACTAGGAAAATTGCTATTTTTACTAGAATATTTGATTTTATTTCTTATTTTTTATTTGTTTGTACTTATTTTTTTTTTATTTGTTTGTACTTGTATTATTGTATTGGATCATGTCTTGGAGCTTATCTCCCTGGGCCTCTACTTAAAATGGACATATATCCAGTTAGACTAGCCCGGTCAACAAATGTAAAATAAATAAATAAATTCAAAAATCAGTAATGGGTGAAATATGGGAACATGCCTGTAAAATCAGGTTAATTTGTAAATGTCTGTGTATCTATGTCATCCACATAAACCATGGAGAGTAGCTGTAAGTGAAACATTGTATTTTACTGGGTTAGCCATCAAAATATTGATTGCACATCGTCGACACCACTTATGTGAACGTCGAATTCCGACTGTTGAAAAAAAACGAACACCTATATTCCAAACTTCAAAATCTCGCTCCCTTTCTGACTCATTTTAGCACTTGTTTTTAGGTGTGGAGCAGTCGGAAATGTCGACATTTGTTTTTTTTTTTTTTTTTTTTTGGCATTCTGTAAAATCGCTAGTTTGGATTTCTTGTAAATTTGTCGACGATGTGCACATTAGACTATGTGCAATCAACATTTCGATGGGAAACAGTTTTACTGACTGCACATATTTAATCCCAAAGACATCATTTGATGAGTGGTGTGAATGATTAAACAATGGTATGAATGATTAAACAAAATTGATTATAAATAATTATAACCCACATTTGCAAAGGTTTTGTGCTTGCACACAGCTCAGCAAGCTCCTGCCTGTTGTCCTGCAGAGTTCTACAGCAGCAGAGAGACAAAAGAGAGACTTTGGAGTGATTAAGTATCATTTTTCTGCATTTTCTTGCTGGCTTTAGCTAAGTCCGCCTAAAACACCGATTTTTTTTTTAGAGTTTCTGTGATTTGAAAAGCTTGTTTCAGCTACATATTGTACTTATTTCACTGCCTGCAGTTTAACAAAGTCGTTTTTGTGTTTAAATTACCTGTTTAACTGTTGTAGGCTACACACTCAAGTGTGATAGTCATTTATGTGCATTTGAAGTGTTTTTTTTTTATTGTATCTGCTTTATTTACTGAAAAAAAAGAAAAATATATATACATGCTTTCCTGCCTTTCTAAGCTAGTATAGTGCAGTTTTCAGGTTAGTGCTGAATTCAGGGCTGTGTTACAAGTTTCTATGTTTGCCCATACCTTACTTGGATAGAAGGAAGTTTCTGTGTTCACCTGTGAGAGAGGGGAGCTTTGAGCAGCCTATCTGTCCCTGGAGGAGTGGTTTCAGCCCAGAAATTAGTTTATTGGCCATTTTGGGCTAATTTCTACCTCTTTCATTTCCCTGCTATAAAACCCTCATTAGTGAGGTTTTGCGTGCCAGGCAGCGCCGGTTAGCCAAGGTATAAGTATTCCCGGCTCCACAAAGTGTACTCTTCAATTTTTCCCTTGGAACTAGACAAACTTTCAACTTAAGCATTTAAACCATATACTTCTCAGCCCTGCACTTGCTCAAAACTCATAGCAAGCACTAATAAACCTTAGCACTAGACCCCCCCCTATACTGTAGAGAAGGACAAGGCTCTCTATTTAACCTTACCTTCCAATCAGTAAAACAGCTCACTGTACCTATCCCGGCATGTCCAAAGGGCAGTTTCAGGTGTACTCTCCGGTCCAACTGGTGAATCTGGGAATTTTGAGGCAATGTTACAACTGCCTCATGTACACAGACAACCCTCTCCTCCTACCACCAAACATTAATACATGCGAGAGATGCAATTATACAGCCAAACTGGAGGCTAAGCTCTCTCAACCCAAGACTGGACCAGACAGTCAAGAGGAGAAGGGAATTACTTGCATCACACCACCAGTCTCACATAGACCTATGAAACCAGCACCGGCAAAAAACACACATAAATACATGAAAACATACTCGGTGGCTCTAAATACAAATCTGCAAAAGCAACAGAGACCTCCAAAGCAGACATCCAAGCAACCTCCACCCCCCAACATAAACCAAGAAACACATACTTCACAAAACCAGTGTGCCACACAATCACAGCCCTTAAGGCAAAATAACATACCCAACACACTAGTAATAGGTGACTTTATAGTCAGGCACACTGACGTCCCACTCACTAGGCTGAAGAAGAAGAAGGTTACTGTTAGCTGCCTGTCGGGTGCCAGGACCCGCCACATAACACAAGCACTCAGGTCACTCCAGAACAAGTACAAGTATGACTCTGTCATTGTCCATGTTGGTGTGAATGACCTGAGCCGTACCTCCCTGGACTACATGAAAAGAGACATGGAAGAGCTCTCTGATCACATAGCCCAGGCCGGTATGACCCTGACCCTGAGTAACATCCTGCCCTCACCAAGAATAATACCATGGTATAAACAAAAATTAACAATTTCAACAATTGGCTAAGCTTCTGGTGTCATTCAAAGGGGATCCAGTGTCTGTCAGCCTGGGAATGACATGCTCGTCAAGCCACGCTGCTTTGCTAGAGATGGCTTGCACCTGTCACCCTTAGGCTTTCGAATACTGGCCAAGGCTCTTGCCACCCCCATAGTGCCTTTTTTAGGCAAGGCTCAAAAGACAAACCCACCACCATAAATAGCACAGGTAACAAAAAACTGAGAGGAATACTACTCAATGCCAGAAGTCTAAACCTCAAAATGCACGCACTCGAGGCACTCCTCAGTATGGAGAAAATCGATATATGTGCAATAACAGAAACCTGGTTTAAGGCTCCAGAGAGCACCCCAGCACTACCAGGCTACAACTCATACCATACATTTTGGCCACAAAACCCAGACCGAAATACAAAAGATGGGGGCATATCCATATTCATCAAGGATACCCACACCTCCAAGTTAGTGGCACAGCACGATGCTTCAGAGATCATCCACGTGCAACTAACAATGGGCAGAACTGCAATTCAAATTGTAACTTGCTACAGATCACCCACTATGTCCCAGGACTCCTATTCCACATTTCTGGAAACATTGGGAAACATAAAGGTCCTACCAAACACCTTCATATTGGGTGATTTCAATTACCCAAATATTAACTGGGAGAACTACTCAAGTACTAACTCCCTTGCCCAACATTTCCTAGAATCTATAAACTCAAATGCCCTGGATCAACTGGTCAACACCCCCCACCAGAGGTGATAACATACTGGACCTGGTCATCACCAACATGGGCAACTGGTGTTCCACACCGGAGGTCAACCCCTTGCTGGTTAGATCTGACCATAAACTAATCACTCTGGATATCCACATTCTACCCCCACCTCCGGTCAAAGAAATCACAGTGAAAAACTTTTCAAAAGCAAACTTCACGTTACTTAAGATCGAGGTGGAAAGTTTCAAATCCCCCATGCTAAAGGATAATGCTGCCCAAGCTGCAACATCATTTACTAATGCACTCTATGGGCACCTACAAGAATACAAGGATCATGCTATGCCAAGCAAAACCAAGACTCACTCCTCCAAGAAAAGGAAACCAGTCTGGTGGACCCCTGCCATAAACAAGCTGTACAATAGAAGGAAGAAACTAGTACAGAAAAGAGTAAAATCCCAAGAAGGTAAGACATCCCTGATCAGTGTCAGCAAGAAACTACGATCCCTCATAAAATCATCCAAGGCTAGCTTTGAAAGAAAAATTTACAAGAACTCCAAAGATAACTGCAAGGCATTCTTTAGCTATGTCAAGAATCTAAGTGGCAATTCTCAGATCTGCTCAGAGTTAGTGCAGAATGGCACAAAATACACTGAACCGACCGATATCACCAACATCCTGGCAGACAGGTTCAGTGCAAACTTCACCCCCCTCTCACCCCCAAAAGGGCCCATAACCATACCAGAAGAATGTAGTGCCCTGAAATCACAGACACTCAGGTTAAAACAGCCCTCTCCAAAGCCAAAAACACAGCATCAATGGGACTGGACGGTGTCCCAGGCTGTGTCCTACACAAGCTCAAAGATGAACTAACTCTTCACCTAAACACACTGTTCAAACTCAGCCTCTCCACAGGCTACATGCCCATAGAGTGGTGCACAGCAATGGTGATTCTGCTCCACAAAGGTGGAGCCACAACAGACCACAGGAACTATCGCCCTATAAGCCTGACTAGCTTGATCTGCAAGGTTATAGAGTGCATCATCGTGGATCCCATTAACAGGGACATTGGGAACCTCCAAACACTGGACCCTACCCAGTTCAGCTTTGTTAAGGGCAGATCATGCCTCCTAAACCTGGTGGACTTCTTTGAGACAGTTACCAAGGCTATAGACGAGGGAAAGGTGGTCCACACAGCCTACCTAGACCTCACAAAGGCCTTTGACACCATTCCCCATTCTGGTATTACAGACAAGCTCACCAGCCTGAACATAAACCCCTACATCATGAGATGGGTTGAAACTGGCTCACAGACAGAACCCACATGGTAAGAGGTGCGGGAGCTAGGTCTGACTCTAAACCAGTTACAAGTGGCGTTCCCCAGGGCTCAGTCCTAGGACCCCTCCTGTTCAGCATATACTTCTCAGAGGTACAGGCAAGCACAGGAGAACTATGGCTGACCAAGTTTACAGACGACTGCAAACTAGGGGCTATAATTGACTCTCCGGATGACACAGACATCTTCCAAAAGGGTCTCACTGAGACAGATACCTGGTGTTAAAACCATGGCTTCAAGCTAGTGCATAGTCACCCCCTTTGGAAAAAACAAAGTACCCACAAACTACCACACAGGGGGTAGCCCCCTAAATACGGAAGACGTAATAAGGGATCTGGGGACCGAAATAGATAGTAATCTCTCCTTTGATAATCACTTTGCCAGAGTGGTTAGAACATTTTTCTATGTGGCCCACCTAATCACAAAAGGGTTTGCATCCAGAGCAAAAGAGGTCATTGTGCCCTTCTACGCATCACTCATCAAACCCATCATAGAGTACAATGCCCCATTTGGGATGTACCTTACAAGACACCTGCAACAGCTGGAAAGACCACAGAAGTACCTCACCGAGAGGATCACTGGCCTCAAACAGATGCCCTATGCAGCTCGACTGAAGAAACTCCAGCTGTGCCTGGTTGCATACCGCCTACTCAGAGGTGATCTCTGCCTGACATATAAGGCCATGTCCAACCCAGAATGGATGGACATGCTCCACCTAAAGAAAATCACATCCCCTCGAGCCACAAGCTTTAGGGATCTAAATCTCACCACAACAATAACTAGGATGTGCTGGAGGGATAGATTCCTGTCCCAGAGACTTCCCATGCTCTGGAACAGGATTCCAATCTACATTAGGCAGAGCTCCTCACTAACACTCTTCAAAAGAAACCTTGTTGAGTGGATGGGAAACAGAAAGTTTACCCCGGGGATCACTTCTGTGGCTCTGCTGGACAGAGGCACAGGGAACTAATCTAATGTGGTGGCGAAAGCTAACACATTCCAGCTAGGCTTATAAATGCCTTTGGGCAGATAGCCTAATACATACCTATGAACCTGTGATCTTTATTTATTTTACTCTTTGGAAAAGACTTGTGACACCTATTTTGTAGTTGCTTCATATTATTTTAACTAATGGGAGCAATCATTTTTAATTCCCAATTAATCACAAGGCAAAACTAAATACAAGCCTTAGCAAGATGGAGAATATCAACAATAAATTCTATCTTCACATGGTTTGTCAAGCCTTGTATCTGTCAACTGACTATATTTGCTTTCTTTTGTCTTCATATTTGCCTAATCTCGGCTACGATGGGGATCCTGAATTAAATCTGATGGTGACCTATTACTGTTAGTATCAGTCACCTGACTTAATCACTAAAAAAATTATTCTTCTATATTTTTGTTATTGGTAACTGTGGTGTAAAATAGTTTCTTGTTAGTAAGATGTCTAATTGTACTGTGATGTTTTCCTCAGAGGATGTAGCCAGTCCCTGCCCTCTCCCCAAATGTATGCAATATGTTCACATATGGCTAGATAGTTTCTGGTGCTCAGCACCCAAATATCTGCTCTGCAGCTTTGGAAAGGGTAGCCACTTTATACACATAAATACAGGATGCCTGCTTCCAAGCAATCCTATTTAGAATAACTACTACCATAGTACCTACCACATGTGCAAACCTGAACTACCTCAGCTAATACAAGCAGTACATGCTAAAGAGGTGTGCAGATATGACTATAACACCATAGCAACAAGCAGTCACCAGACAGTCTTAGCTGAACAGATGCTGTACAATAACAGTGGCCATACAACTGCAGTGCAGTCACAATCATTGGCCAAGAGGCATACATGCCCTGAACCTGTTAGAAGTACAGCAATAAATCACACCAAAGGGCACTAGAAACAATATTATCAAAATCAGAGGGACTACAGGAAAGGTGAGTAGTAGCATCAATGCAAAGAAATGACCAGATAAAAGACAGAATTCTACTGTCCAGAACCAGAAATATAGTGGTCATGACATCAGAGCAAGATGTGCAGCTGAAAAATGACTGTTAAACAGAGCAGCTGAATAACAGACCGTGTACAGACCTTCACAGCTTTGTGTATGTCTGCTGTTTTATTGCGCTCCCAGTTACTTCTATTTCTTACATCATTTATTATATCAGCTAACTCTGCATTCCCCAGTCTCAACCATATTCATCCATACTTTTCTTTTGTGTCTTCCACTATGTTCCCTTGTTTCCATATCTTCACTATTTTCTTCCAAACTTTCCTTGCCATTAGTTGTAATTCAAACATTTGTTTTTAGGCCATTTCCTACTTCTGGTTGCAACTCTAAATAGACAGAACTGCCACAGATCTGGAATCTTCCTATAAAGTATCTCACTACAGATTTTCCTAGTCATTTCCCCTAGCTGTTGAATTTCTTCACATGCCCACCACATAAATAGTTGGTCTGCATTTGTTATATCACATTACCAGCAGCATGATGTCTGAACGCATCTCTCTGTCTGCATCCTTACTGGAGTTCTGTACCATCTGTGCACTAATCTGGCATAAATACATCTTCAACAGGAAGGGTCCCATTGGAATCTCATTATGCCCAACAGATCCTCCCAGATCAAGCTGTTTTTTTTTTTGTGCAGCTTCTCCATATAAACTGGTTTGATTAAACAATATTTTTACAACTGACAACATCCATTTCAATGACTGGCTTTTTTAAACCAACTTTCTGTGTATTAACTACTAACTGCAGCCAATTTCTTACTTGTCACATTAAACAAATTCATCACCTGGACAAAGTACTTTCCAACCGAGTTCTAAACTGAGAGGATGGAACTCTTTGAGATGGGACAGTGCAGTGGTTGGTCAGCCCCTGACCACTGATACCTGAGTAAGCACACTGCCTGTCCCATTTTAATTACCTTCAGGAACTTGTTACAAACCAGGGAGTATTAGCTACTTAAATATTACAACTTTATACACTGGTTTGTGCAGCTCAGTTTCCAGGATCACCCAAATATACAACATCTTTTTATGTGATGATTGAAGGCAGAAGTCACATGTGCTATGAGAATACTTGCCAAACTGAACTTAAGAGCCAGAATCTGAGATGCACATACAGATGATTTAGAGCAAATATGAATAACGACCATAACTGTGAATGGGAAGTAACAAGGCTTATGGCCATCAGTTTACATAAATGCACTCTTACCTAAATAAGTGAGGTGTGTCTGAGGCACCTCAGTTGGAAAAGCACCAGATTCAAAGATTTTCAGTGAATCATATAAGTTAATGGGTATGTCCTGAACAAACTCACTAAACATTTAGATCCACATTTGTTCTCCAAGTAAAACCAGTTTCTTACCTAGAGGACAATATGGATGAAACTGGCATTTTTTTGCATCTACCAGCGTAACCACATGAAACAGTAACCTGCTACAATTCTCAGACTCATGGCTTTATTTCTGGTTCTTGAAGACTGTTTCTCAAAGTACCCTTGCTTCCCTCACTTATTTTTTTAATCTGCCCTCCTGTACGGTCAATATGGCCACTGCATGGAACTAGAACACAAACTTCATTGATCATGTGACTATAATCACTTTTATAGGTCATGCCAGTTCCTCTCCATCAAATTGTGTCAAATAGTGACTAGCTCAGTAAATATGGCCTGCCAGTACAACAACAGCATGGATTCAGACCCCAACAATGTACTCTCTATATCCATGATTGTCTAGTAGACATCATTCTATAAAGCATGGTTATGGACTAATAGAGTACAGTCATTTCTGTCGAGTAGCAGTATTCCATTATCAGATGGTCTTATTAAATGCTTGTATTTTTTGCTAATCCAGACACTAGCTTGCAGGTTAGTAAAGTAAATATTTTTCTACCAAGTAGAAAAATACAGTGCTGAGTCCCTTGCACAGAAACATTATAAGGAACTCAATACTGTATTATCAGATTCCTGCACTTTCCATTTGTATAAAATATGGGACTTATGTGGTATTATAAAACTGGAACAAGCCAGTGCAAGTCCTCCCACCCTTTTCCAAAGACATGGCAAAAGTCAACAAAAATTAAAAGACATACTACTACATGGAAATGTGTGCCAAATATACTTATTAGGTTCAAGAGCAAAAGAAAAACTGGTTTCACCCACTAATGTCAACTTCTTCAATCTGTAAGCACACAACAAAAAACAATACTTATATACCCCTCAAATCATGTCACTAATGAAACCATATGAATAATTTAAACATGTAAAATAATCAAGCATCTGCATACATCATTCCACCATATTAAGAAATTACCTCATCTCTCCTTACACTCAAGTAGTCTTCTGGCTGCTCCAAGACCATGTGCTACAGATCAAAATCTATGTCAACAAATAAACAAGATTCACTGGAGACACAGGTTCTAAACTCAGTGTATTCATAGCTTATGGAATTAGTTACCAATGCAGGTCAAACAAAGTACTATTTTGGATACCTTTAAGAAGAGTCTTGATGACCGGATGGGTAGACATTTACCCTAGGGAGAGCCTTGTATGGCCCTGCTCAGTTTAGAATGTGAGCAGTGTTAAGTGTTTGTAAAGGGTGTCAAGAACTTTCAAGTGCATCTGCTTAAATATATACTATGGTTTGAATGGTCTCTGTGAGCCATCCATCCATTGACAAGCTCCCCCCCCCCTTTTTATGCATGGGGTCAGGGTGCCAGTTTAACAGTGACAATCATCTAGAGCCAAAGTTCACACCTCTGGGTGACTAGGTCCCTGTGATTGTTTGTCTTTGACTGTTCCTGTGTTCCCATCACACACAGATGTAGAACAGGCTTTGGTTTACTACTTCCTAAATAATGACAGAATCTGAAGATTAAGATTATCGCTAACAAAATACTGTTCAAATAGTTCTGATGCTCACTGTGTTGGAAACTTCAGGACACAGACTGGACCTGGTGTGTCACATTACCTACCCACCAGCTGTGTTTAATGGTATCTGTAAGGTGCATAAACAAAAGCAGCAAATTTCTGTTTCGTATTGTCTTTGCAATCCATAACTCCATCCTCACGCTACTGTAGCCAAAGTCAAGCTACCTTCAATAATGTCTTTGAGGAACTTGTGATAAGAAAAACAAATCTCGCTGCTGAGGACTTACCACCCCAGGGATGCTGATTAACCCTATCAATCTGTATAAACTCAATTACTGAACACTAACTTCTTCACACTGTATACACACTGCCTTACAACATGAGTAAGATGTACACTCACTTTTATTATCTTTGTACATCATTTTGGTTACATTTGCTTGGGAACTTTACTACATTTGTCACGGCCATGACGTAGTATTCTGTGACCTATCAGCATTCAGACTGGTATATTTACTGATGGCCATTTGAGGTTAACACCTCAAGATTACTGCTGCATTCATGGTAGTATATGATACATCACTGCTCTGTTGTTTATCACACATTTTATTGCTCTTTACCAAATTTTTTTACTCTATGTTATCTCTGCATATCCCTGGTTATCCCTCAAAAGGCTCTATAGACAAGGGTATATATGCATATTACATTTGCTTTGAGAGTAAAACGATGTCCATGACTCTCACACAGGGACACTAACCCTTACACCTTTCCACTATAATCAACTCTGAGGTCACTGTACCTTGATGAAGAGGGCAGTCAAGTTTTTGACTAGTGTGTTTTTTTACACAAATGTTCAAAGAGCAGCTGTCTTTTCAGTAATGCCCATCAAACTAGTGTTCTACTCATGTTTTTTCTGTGTGTGTGCATGTTTTGGGGCATGTGGGTGTGCGTTCATGATTTCATACCATTTGCACTTCTCCATACATTTGTGCAATTATACATAGGAACATAGCAAAAATGTCAGTGGGGTCCACTGATAAAAACAGGGATTAGACACTGGCTACACTATATCATGAAAGTGAAACAGAAACTGCATAACAGCAAAATACAGACAAAGTTTAGAGTTTAAGTACTACATTATCAGCAATATATTTTAGTAATGGGCACATTGCACTGGAATTTTGGGTTTGACATACACATCTAAGTTAAAACCACCATTTTTACACACTACTGGTAAAACTGTAAGCATGTTTTAAAAAATATCCTTTGCTCTTATACAGCCCTAGTTCCTATAGATTATTATTGTATTATAAGTATTATTTAGCAAGCTTTCGACTCCAAAATTTCTGTTTTTCAAAGTCTTTTAATCCTACAGTGCATGAAATTTTGATGATGTTTTCTCATTCCTCCATTAACTATTATTATATCAATGACTTAGTCTGCATTATTCTTAACCCAAGCTTCCTCTAAGCATTTCAAGACCACTGTCACTGCGTTACTGAAAGATATTCCTAAATTTCTTCATGTTCCTAGGGAGAGTTTTTATAGTAACACTTTGTTTTAGCAAGTAACAGTGACTAATTTTCTTGAATTAGTACAACTAGAATCGTCTTTGCCAATCACAGGGACAAAGATCCCTTTATCAAAGTAAAAGCATATAGTCATTATTATTACTTGACAAGAATCTGAAATGTTTTATCTTTGATCTTGCTACCAGAAGAAATTAAAGGATTTCTTAAAACATCCACTGACAATGTTTTAAGAAAAACAGCCTTAAGTCAGCTTACTGAGCTTCTATGTTAGTGGAAAAAAGGCACTATAGGAAAAAGTAGAACACGGGTTGGGAGGATGGCCTAATGGTTAAGGTGTTTGCCTTACAAACACAAGGTGCAGGGTTTGAGTCTCGCAAGGGATAATGGGCTAGGCTTAAAATGACTTGCAAGGGCAGTTAGCCTAGTACTAACCTATGAACCTATAACCTATGAATGATTATATTGCTTCTCCCTTTTTAATTTCTCCAAGTCTTTTGGGTTTGTAATACCATGATGGGAATGGACCCCATTCTTAAGTCAAAGCATGATTAAACCTCATGAAATTAGTATTGTTTCAATCTTTGATTTGCCCAGTAATGGCTCCTTCTGCGATTCATATGGACAAAAGTAGCATTGATAATTGAAACTGCTACACCCAGTGACTACAGTTTCTTACGTACAGAGAGGCACAAAGTCATAAAGTAACAGGATTTGCAAGCAGAAATGAGGGCAATGTGGAAGGAAGATATCCAGATAACTCCAACATCAGTAGGAGCAAAATTATATAATGTGAACCAATGCATGAAGCAAGAGATCTGGATGAAAACCAAAATCATGGTGTTAAGATAACTATATCACACCGATTTGGTACACAAATTGTAAAGTAATACTAACCACGGACACTGATGCAGAGGCCATGAACAATGAAAAGAAATTCAAGCTATAATATCAGAAATTTGTTTTTCCAGTTTTTGAGCATAGTGGTTTTAATAACTTGGGCATTATTCTACTCTTTCGGTCAAAGAATATCACCTAATATTTTGTCAGACAGACACATCAGAATAGTATACAAAAATCAGAATATCTGATCAAATTTTAAATAAATTCTGTTCATCTTTCCAATGCTGCATAAAATATATATTGACCAGCCTTTGGAGCTCAAAATACTCAGAATTATGTATTTGTTTTATTGCTGCCTTTGACAAAATATAGTCATGGTAAGAGTTTCATAGAAACATAGATCTTGACAGCCAATGCCAGACAGCATGACCCCTTAGTTTGCGATCCGATATCTACCTATTTGATAAGTCATGCATCCTGTATAACCAGCAGCATATTGCACGCTGCTCCTCACAGGAATTTCCTGTCTCATCCACTTTGAATTCCATTGACATTTTTGACCCTGCATCCTGTTCTGAAAAGCTGCCATGATTTTGATGGGCAGATTTAATTCTACATTTGCTGAACTAAAAACCTTGTATTTGCTTCCTTTCCCCTAAAAGGCATTTTAAATTTAATATTATTTAATCATTAAGTCACCTGAAATATTTAGAATGAAGTCATCATTTGCACTACCTGTTGAAGCCACAAACTAATTGATCTAAAATCTTCACTTACTATGTATGCTTTTATTCTACATATTCCTTTAAGGTCATTTTAATACAAGCTTATCTTCAAAAATTGACATTGTAAAAATGTTTTATATATTTACTTGTATAGAAAGTAAACAGATCACATTTATGAACATTTATCAGTAGTGAAAATAAAGATGAAAATAATGCATTGTTCAGACATAGTTGTCATTATATAAATTTAGTAAATAAGTATTGATTTTAGTGGAAGTGATACTAATAATGGACTGGGGCACAGGGAATTGTGGAAGCAAATTAAATTAAATGCAGGGCAATTCCTAGGGCTTAATGGTTGTTTGAACAAATGTTTGTTTAAATAATTATTTAAATTACTATTATTTGATTTTAACATTTGGAGTTTAAATATTAAAGGTCCCTGATTGGTTTGTAATTGGTCATGTGACCTTACTGTTCTTGTAAAAGGGCTTGGGGAGGTATACATGATGTTTCTGATGGATTCTTTTTTAAGTAAAGACAAAAGTGTTAATATGGAAGTGGTGATTCCTTCTACTGTGTGCTTTTTTCTAAAACTGTTTTGATTGTAAGTTTTTTTTTTACTTTGTTTTTGCTGGCTTCTCAGACTTTGAGACACTACACCATGCAAAGATTGTGTAGCATATCCCTGAATATTTAATTTCTGAGGAACTTATAGTATAAAACTTGGATGTCATCAAATACAAAACACCCATTTTCTTAAACACATGTGATGAGCTTTGCTGATACTTATAGTCAAGCCCTAATTTTGCAATTAAGATAATAAAATTCCATTTTCATGAAATGATACTTTTGAAGCTGCAAGGATAACATGTTAAGTCTAATTTTTGGTGATTGTGGTGCACCTGTTATATCTGTTTGCATATCTCACAAATGATGCTTTGTCTTAGCAAGCGACATTGACTAATTTTGTTGAATCAGTACAACTGGAAGATCAACACTGGATGATGAAGACTTGCAACATTTTATTTTATTTCATTAACTTGGAACAAGTAGGTATGCAAGAGTACTAGTGTTATTTTTCTTCTTATAACCTGACTGCATTAAATGAAAAGACCACCATACAATTACAATATAAAATTAAAAGGCAACACTGTACACTTAGTGTAAGGATTTGAACCGTCATTAACTACCAGCTATGCAAAAAAAATGTAGTGGTATTTTTATATAAAACAGTGAACAAAACAGAAAACAGAAAAGTTATACTAATACAAAAAGACTTAACCCACACATGAACTGGTTCAGCAATACCCATGTTTATGATGACTTGATAAGACAGAGTATTTAGGTGTAGGTGTTAAAAAAAATTCTGCTATGGCAGCTAAGGATATGTGGGGAGAGACTAAACAAAAGAAAAAATAAAAGTTGATATACTGGCAGCTCTCAAATATCGTTACAGATATTAGAAGTTAAAATGATTTTACTCCCTTTAGTGTTACGCACAGAACAGTCACATTTTTATCAGCCAAAGGCGAAGTTGTGAATAATTAACAGAGAGTTAAAGAATTTATTTGGGAGGGAGGAGAGGTTTAGAGGTAAGTGGGATACATTAATTTTCCCCACAGAACATGATGGTTTAGAATTACCTGATTTGAGGGGATACTATAGAACTACTCAGTTTAGGCCCATAAACATAACACAAGCAGAAGATGAGAAATTAAAATGGAAAGGGATGATGATGAAATGAGGGGAGAGTAGGATTTTGGATGCAGGTCCTTGAGAATAACAACCATCAGAATATTAGGAAATAATTAAGAAATAGGAGCTATAGTCAGAGAGTAGGTAGACTTAGCCAGGAGTATGGCAGGAGCATAGCCAATGATCAGTTAGATGTTCTTTTAGGAGGTGTTTGAATTCATGACAGAGTTTTTTGCTATGGGCTGAGGAAGAGTATTCCAGAGCTTGGCAATTTTGTATGAGTAGAGGGAGGTGCCATGAGTGTTGTGGGGGTGGACAACTTTTAACATTAGTTTGTTTCAGGACCTGAGTGACCTGAAATTTATATTAGGTTGGATTAGGTTAGTAAGTGCTGGGCAGTTGTTGGGTTTGTGAATTACTTTGTGGGCTATAGTTAGTTGATTGAGAGTTAGAAGGTTTGGAAGCTCTAGCCAGTTGAGTTGCAAGAGTACTGTGGTGGGTTCTGTATGGGTGGCCTGTTGTAAACTTGGCAATTTTGTTATAGCAGGATTCTAGATTATTTAGGTCTGTTTTTAGCAAGTTAGTCAATATTTGGGATTTGTAGAGGAGGGTGGAAAGCAGTTGTGTGCGGTCAGTGGCTAGTCTGGCACTTGCTGTAAGGTAAGGTTTGGCTCTATATAGGGTGCCTAGCTTGGTGTAGACTTTTTTGATGGTCAGGGAGATGTGGCTCTCAAATCTTAAGTTGTCATCTATTGTGACACCAAGAAGTTTGGTTTGGCTAGTGGGTTCTATTTTGGTTCCGTTTGAGGAATGTATTGTTAGAGGGGACTGGCATGATTTGAGTTTGTTATTTCTGTAAACTATTACCTTGGTTTTGTTAGGGTTTAATATGAGCTGATGATCTGTGAGGTATTTTTCTACATCCTGGAAAGAAGTTTGCATTTTTGTTTGTAGTTGTGATAAAGTTTTGCTCGGACCACTTTGAATAGAATTGAAGTTTGTTTCTACAGAGTCCTGCATTTGATCTTAGTATAACATTATCTCTTTCATTCTTGGTTTGTACAGTTAAGCTTTCTTTCGCCACTCTGGTAGGCTTGGATGATGGTGCTAGAACCAAATATTCCAGAACTTTAATTTCATGAAAAACAATTGACACAAAATAAGTGGACATGACTCAGTAACTTGAAGTAACAAATAATCCCTTTACTTACACTTCCAGATTGAGTGCTTTCCTCTATTAGGACTTCATCTGAAAATGATTTTATATAGTTCCATTGATTAGGACTTCATCAGAATATGTTTTTATATAGTTCCATCTATTAGGACTTCATATGAAAATGATTTTATATAGTTCCATTGATTAGGACTTCATCAGAATATGTTTTTATATAGTTCCATTGATTAGGACTTCATCAGAATATGTTTTTATATAGTTCCATCTATTAGGACTTCATCAGAACATGTTTTTATATAGTCCTGCTGTTAATAATAAACTGTGTATCTAATGTTTAAGGCATTTCTATATAGTTGTACTGTTTACAAGTTCCAGAAATTATGTCTCACATAAATCACTGCCTGGGTTATTATAAGGTTCTATCCCTTAAGCAGAGGACCAAGTTTTGTATTCCAAGGAATACATAAAGCAGTGTCATAACCAAACTGGAATATTGTAAAATTATAACAGCTAATTAAGAGCAGCTGATACCAGTAAAGACAGGGTTAAACAATGATATTATGTTAGGTGGATGGGTAACTACAAGGATCTACATTTCTATTACGCCCAAGACAAAGAACTATAACCATCCTGAGCAAAGAAAACTCAAGGTTTGCCATACTGTTTGTATGAAGGGCCTCATGCTTCATCTGAAAGGCCACAAAACACTGCTGGCAGTGAAGTTATAATTGTGCTGTTACAGTTAGTGTTTCTGGAATTAGAACCCTTTCTGACAAAAACAGATGAGATACCCATTAGCAATAGCAAACAATGTTTCTTTTGAATGCTTGGCTAAAAGGATTAACAAAATTTGAACATGTGGGTGCAAATGAAAGTCATTGCTTCGAAACTAACCAGAAAACCTTTGGGCTTTTGAAAGGAATTCATGTACTGACACAGACCATTTATGATTACTATCAGTTTTAAAATGAATGCATGAAAGTTGTGCAGTTAAGAGAACACACAAACTGTTTGTCCCAAATGAAACTCAAGAATGCTGAACAGTAATTTTTTTATGCTTTGACATTTTCAGATTTGCATACATCAAACAGTTTTAAGAAAGAATCATTTTACTGTACAAAAACATGTTTTTTGTCCTTCTCTACATTATAATAACTGCAACAAAAGATATTAATTCATAGAAAATATTTAATACACTGGAACATACAAAAATGGCATTTGCAAAGGTGGTAGCTTCATAAAAGGTCTAGGCAACATCAGTGCAAAATTGTTTACATTTGTGCACACTGGGGGGGGGGGGGGTGCAATGGAGAGAGAGACAGACAGAGAAAGAAAGTAGCAGTAATATTAAGGAGTTTATTATTAAGGAAACTGGTGAGGGCCATCATGTTCTTTTTAGCCAAGTTGTAAACTAGCATGTCTATGGAGTCAGTGACAAATATACAGTTTTTTTATGATTTTGTCATACAATCAGAGCAAATCTGTGTTATCTAAAGTAATATCTTTTCAGACATTGTTTAATGCTATACCAGACAAGTTTTATGTAGAAAGTCAGCAGCCCTGATTTTATAAAAAAAACAAAAACAAATGGAAGATGTTGCATTACTGAAGGCTGTTTAGCAATTAATGATAACGTGGAGACTTTTTTTAAAAGCAGGTAAGAGTAAAAGCAAATATGGCACGAACTGTCACGGCGCATAACTTACTTCCTTGGTAAAAAAACAGAATGATCAAACAATAAATATGGGGTAAAACTGGTTATCAGAAGGCATCTGTTATTCTACATTGTGTTTGTGGGCAGAGAATTTGCTGTGGGATAAAACACTGAATTCAAGGGCCGTAATTCCTAACAAACTGATGTAGACATTACTTCAACAATAATTATAATAATTAATTTAAGGGAAGTCATACCAGATAATATTGTGCAGGCATAAAAGATTCATTTAATTCCTTCTGTAAATCTATATGATCTATGCTTCTTCAAAAGTATTACAAATAACAATTATTCAAAACTTTGAGTTCAAAATTAGGCAGACATGCAGTTACAAAAAGAGTATTTGAGACATACCATCTACAAATGCACATTAACTCCCAACAAGCTAATCTAATTCAGTATGTAGAGCACTCAACATTAATATATCCAGACTCTTAAATCAAAGAGCTCCAGGCAGATCTCTAATACTCTTTTCAGAAACAGAAAACTGTCTAGAACAATCTAAACTCTTCGTAAATCCAACAATCTAAACTCTTCCCAAATCCTTGCTATTTCACCTGCAACCCAGAAATCAAACTATTACGACTTAATAAATATCAGCCAGTATTATTAGAAGTGAGTTAGTACAAAAGACAAATCTCTCAGGAATGATCTGGACCAAAGTTTAAGATCTGACAAATGCATCAAACATATAATTAGCAGAAAAAAAAAATAAACGAATAAACAACTATGACTTCTTTACAAAGTCAGACCTTTCCTAATAGACTACACATGCAAATATCTTGAATTTATGTTCGGCTACTGAAAACTACAAAACTCAAATTGTAATATCGAATATAAAACAGCGAAACAGAAAATTATCAAAGGCAACAGTGAAAAAAAATGCATTGAACGGTCATAGTCGGCCAACATCACAAACACAACCAAGTGAGGTGGGGGACTGCACCCCCCCACCCCCCCAACTATGTATACCAACTTCAAGATTGCACTACAGTGAGGAATAGGGAAAATGTAAAAGGTTTCTCTTCACTTATGTTATGCATTTTGTTACTTCCTGGTTGTTGGCCAACTACGGCCATTTGAAGAATTTATTTTTGAAGATGTCTTTGTTCGATAATTTTACGCTTCACTGCTGTACGTTCAATATTTCACCATTTGAGTTTTGTAGTTTTTGGTAGCCATACATGGACCCAAAATCTCACCCCTATGTATCCCAAGATTTTATATATCTTGTCAATCTTAATTAACTCACAATCCTATCCATACTAAAGCAAGTTTATAATAAAATTATAAAGTTAGCAATTAACTGTATCAATTGAACATATCACTGTACTGCACCAATGGCCCTTAACTGGTCAGAGCTACCTAATTTACTGACCTACTCTCACCATAAAACTGTCCACAACATCCTCTGTAGTGCAGACAAAAGTCCTACCACCATCCACTTATTAAAATAGTATGTACCCAAAGGAGATAATACAAAAATGTAAAAACTGGTATGGTCTATATACTGTATACATTGCTAAACTTTGGAACTCAGTCCCAGTAAATAAAAGAAAAAGTTTATCCTACTTACAAGTTAAGCATACAACAGTTCCAAATCGTGTGGGCATTCCTGGGGAAATAAAAGACTGCTCAGGGATGTTATGAGGCCCAGTGTTGCAGGAAGGGGGCCCCCTCCACCAAGGTCCATTATTTCCCCCTATAATGCCCACCATGAAGGGTATTATTGTGGTAAGAAAATGGGCTACCTGCTAAACGTGTTTACATTTGTTTTATTATCATTTCCATTTTTTTCTAAAGTAATTTCGTTGCCTAACATTTTGTAGTCAATGTAGGATATATAATTGCTGTTTAAGGACACAATTTACATCCAAAATATAAATATATACATTATTTAGGTGTTTAATGTATAAACACACACACACACACACACACACACACACACACTCACTCACTCACTCACACACACTCACACACTCACTCACACTAACAAATACAGAGGTGGATAGTGTGGTACACTGTCTTAAAAAAAGAGCTGGATAGCTGGATGGGTATTCATAAGCTCACCCCTGGTATGACTACCCTGGCCTTCCTTAAAAAGGAGAGGCAAGGCCTAAGGATAGGTACCGGCAGAGCAGAAATGGTGGCCCAATTATCTTGCAACTCTTATGATCTTATGAACCTATAATGGTCTCTCACACATATGCAGAAAGTCAGACACACACCCACACACAGAGGTATAAACAGACAGACACACACACACTAATTACAGATTCTTTCTTGACTGAGTATTCCTCAGATGACTCATTGTGATCAAATGAATGAAAATTACATAGCCTTTAAAGCAACTCAATAAAACATACCTAGCAACTAAATGATCTTGATCTTGTGTCACTCCCCAATAATTCTTCATTCACATCAAAAATGTATAAAAAATGCAAAGTTCTGCTTTTATAATCCCTGGATATATGTCTCACATGAGCATGAAACTGTTTGGTTGCAATGTACACATGACACAATTGCTGTATGTGTACAAAAATGACATGCTACAGTAATTCTAAATGCGGTCTTCTGTATAACTACACTCTCTAATGTACTGAATTCTTGGAATTATGCTCTTATTTATAATAGTCACTATAACATTCTAAGATAAACAAATACATTGAAATGCTGAAATCTTGGCAATATTCAATTAAAACAAGCTAATCTACAAGTAAGTATGTAACAGGTAACTTACATTTTAAAATGAAATAGCATAACTAGTGTGGGGTAAAGGGGGTAGCTGCTGTCAGGGCAAGGTATATGCTGGCATGATCAGCATCTCAGAATAGTTGCGTAACTTACTTCCTTGGGCGAGAGGGCAGTACAGGTACTCCTTTATGCAGCAGCTGATATTGCTGCTTCTTAAATGTCTTTGCATATTTTTAACTGCAGCAAGGAACTTGTAAAAGTTGACTGATACAGTTCTGAGGCTTTTTTAGGTCCTCAGCTTCTGACAGGAATTTTTTAAGTCCTTAACTTTGCAACATTGGGTTGGGGTGTTCTAGTCTGGGAACTGTCCAGGATGCCACCTGAGATGGGTATGGCTCTGTTAAAATGTATAGCTCACTTCTGAAATACTCTGATTTCTTATTTACCACATTGCAACTTGTGAAGTGGAGAAAATGTGATTTATGTTCTTGCACTGTCATACGATCAGCAAAAAGGGCTGAATAATAAATTGTACCTGCTATTTTTAGAAGAGCTCTTGCCAGCTGAAATGCACATTTCCTCTGGTGCATTACCTAACATGATTGAGAAACAGATAGACTCTCTAAGTAAAAAAATCAATTTCTAACAGGCTAACTACAGTATTTATCTCCATTTTCTGAGCTCTATCATACGAGTAAACTAGGGATGAACTGCTCTGAATCCTGAAGGGCATGATACAGGAATTGTCAAGCCTCAGGTGGTGGACTTTGCAGTTCTAAATTACCAAACAAAGCACCCTGCAGTCAGGTCACTGTGTGCCCAGGAACAGTGGCTGCCTCATTTCTGTCATTAAGGTGCTTTGGCAATTGTAATTCTATCATACCTTGTAAAATTCTTCTCATTTTCTAGACTATTTGTAACTGAATTTAATTCTTTAGTGTAGGCAAGATTTACTACTTCTATTAAGGCAGCAGGCCATAGTACTTTGTATATAGCTTTGTAAACCACTGAAATGGTGGAGTGTAACAAGCTGTCAAATCTACTGTTTAATTCTCTTCTAAAAGAATCCACAATGACAACATTCAAAGCCATATCACAGAATCATAGTAATGACATTTTTATTTGATAATTCTCTTAAAAAAAGCCGATGTTTACTTTAACTTTTGTACTCAATAAATGTAAGCCTACACTGATTTTTATTATAGATGCATAGACCTTTCTGGGTATTATAGGTTCATAGATTCATAAGTAGGTACTAGGCTACTGACCCTAGGGCCTATACAAGCCTAGCGAAAAAGGTACCCTGGCTTTCGCCACCCAAGAAAATTATTTTCCTGTGACCCTGTCGAGCAGAGCCAGACAGATGATCCCCGGGGTGAATTTCCTATTTCCCATCCGATCATCAAGATTTTTCTTGAAGAGTGCTAATGAGGAGCTTTGTTTGATATAGATAGGCAGTTTGTTCCAGAGTATGGGAAGTCTCTGGGACAGGAATCTATCTATCTCTCCAGCATGTTCTGTTTATTGTGGTGACAAGGTTTAGGTCCCTAGAGCGTGTAGCTCGGATGGATTGGGATTTCTTTAAGTGGAGCATGTCCAACAGCTCTGGGTTTGACATAGCTTTGTATGTTAGGCAGAGATCAACTTTGAGTAGGCGATATGCGATGGAGTAAAGCTGGAGTTTTTTGAGATGGCCTGCATAGGGCATCTGTTTAAGGCCGGCAAGCCTCTTTGTGAGGTATTTCTGCGGCCTTTCCAGTTGTTGTAGATGTCTTGTGAGTTACATACCAAAAGGGGCATTGTACTCTATAATGGGGTCTAATGAATGATGAGTAGAGGGGAACAATGACCTCTTTTTTCCTGGATGAGAAACCTTTTGTGATGAGGTGTGCCATGCAGAAGGATTTCCTGACTACTGTGGCGATGTAATTATTAAAGAAGAGACTACTGTCCACCTGTGTCCCAAGGTATCTTATCACACTTTAGGTGTTAAGTAGACTACCAGCTATGTGGTAGCTCACGGGTAAAAAGTTTTTACCAAAGGGGATGACAATGCACTTTTTGGCATTGAGCTTAAGGCAATGGCTTTGACACCAGGCATCTGCCTCAGTAAGGCCCTTTTGTAGGATGTCCACATCGTTAGGAGTTTCAGTTATGGCTCCTAGTTTGCGGTCATCTGCAAATTTCATTAGCCAAAGACCTTCTGTGTTAGCCTGTACTTCAGAAAAGTAGATACCAAACAGGAGACGACCCAGGACTGAACCCTGTGGTACTAGACTTGTCACTGGTCTGAAGTCAGATTTGGAGTCTGCTGCTTTCACAGTGTGGGTTCTGTCAGTGAGCCAGTTGGCAACCCATCTTTTGACATAGGGATTTATACCTAGTTTAGTGAGTTTATCTATAATTCCAGAGTGGGGGATGGTGTCAAAAGTCTTGGCGAGATCTAGATAGGCTGTGTGAACCACCTTACTCTTGTCTATGGCTTTGGTGATTGCTTCAAAGAAGTCAATCAGGTTTAGCAGACATGATCTGCTTTTACAAACCCAAACTGGGTGGGGTCCAGAGTTTGGAGATTACTGATGTCTTTGTTTATAAGTTCCGTGATGATACGTTCCATGGCCTTGCAGACCAGCCTCATTAGGCTAATGGGACGGTAGTTCCCGGGGTCCGTGGTGGCTCCCCCTTTGTGGAGTGGGATAACCATCGCTGTGCACCATTCAGTGGGCACAAAGCCTGAGGTGAGGCTATGATTGAACATGGTGCTTAGGTGGGGTGCCAGTTCATTCTGTAGTTCATGTAGAACACAGCCTGGGATGTTGTCAGGTCCCATGGATGCTGTGTTCTTGGCTTTGGAGAGTGTGTTTTTTTACCTGTGCAGCCATGATTACAGGAACTTTGCATTCTTCTGGTATAGAGATGGGCCCTTTAGGGCCAGGATGCTGGCAATATCAGTTGGTCCTGTATATTTGTATATTTAGTGCCATTGTGCTGCAACTCAGAGCAGATCTGAATGTTGCCATTGAGATTCTTGACATAGCTATAGAATGCTTTGTGGTTGTCTTTAGAATCAGTAGTGATTTTGTTTTCATAACTAGCTTTGGTGGATTTTATGAGGGATCTCAGCTTCTTACTGAGGCTGACCAGGGAGTTCTTCCAATCATGGAATTTTACTCTTTTTTGCAACAGTTCCTTTCTTCTGTTGTAGAATTTGTTTATGGCAAGGGACTACTAGATTGGCTTCCTTTTTTTGGAAGATAGCATCTTGGTTCTGTTAGGGATAGCACGATCCATACACTCATGTAAGTGCTTATAAAGTGCATTTGTGTAGGATTCAGAGTCGTACCTCTATTGTCCATCTGCATGGGTGTTGTGAAATTTGCTACTTCTGTCTTAAGAAGTGTGAAGATGGCTTTGGAGAAATCTTTTACGATGGTTTCCCCAATGGGGGGTGGATGTCTAGGCTAATTAGCTTGTGGTCGGATCTGACCGATGAGGAATTGACCTCTGGTGTGGAACACCGGTCGCCCATGTTGGTAATGACCAGGTTTAGGATACTGCTGCCCCTGCTGGGGGTGTGGATAAGTTGATCCAAGGCATTGGAATTTATGAATTCCAGAAAACATTGAGCAAAAGAGTTGGTACATGACTAGTTTTCCCATTTAATGGTGGGGAGGTTGAAATTGTCCATTATTAGGGGGTTGTGTTGTACCCTAATATTTTCTGGTGTATCAAGAAATGAGGAGATGGAATCCTGGGGCATGGTGGGGGATCTGTAGCAAGTTACAATTTGGATTGCGGTCTTGCCCAGAGTTAGTTGCACTTGGATAATCTCTGATGCATTATACTGAGCTACTAGCCGGGAGGTGTGGATTTCTTAATGAATATGGACACGCCTCCACCTTTAGTGTTTTGGTCCAGGTCAGGTGGCCAAAAGGTGTGGTATGAATTATAGCCTGGTAATGCAGGGCTGCTCTCTGGAGCCTTGAACCAGGTTTCTGTCACTGCACAGATGTCGATGTTCTCCATTTTAAGGAGTGCCTCGAGTGAATGCATTTTGAGGTTTAGACTTCTAGCATTGAGTAGCATTACCCTCTGATTTTGCTTGCTTGTACCTGTTACGGTGGTGAGTTTGTCATTTGAACCTTGCCTAAAAAAGGCACTATAGGGGTGGCAAGAGCCTTAGCCAGTATCCAGAATCCCAAGGACGACAGGTGCAGGCCATCTCTGGCAAAGCATTGTGGTCTGTTGATCATGTCTTCCCAGGTAGACAGATACTGTATCCCCTTAGAATGACACCAGAAGCTTAGCCAATTGTTGAAGTCAACCATTTTGTCCTTGTACTGTGGCATCATTCTGGGTGATGGCAGGATGCTACTCAGGGCTAGGGTCATACCTGCCTGGGCTACAAGATCAGAGCTCCTCCATGTCTCTTTTCATGTAGTCCAGGGAGGTACGTCTCAGGTCATTCACACCAACATGGACAATGACAGTGTCATATTTGTACTTGTTGTGGAGTGACCTAAGTGCGTGCATTATGTGGCGGATCCTGGCACTAACAGGCAGCTGACAGTAACCTTCTCCTTGTTTAGCCTGGTGAGTGCAACATCAGTGTGCCTGACTATAGAGTCACCTATGACCAGAGTGTTGGGTAAGTTGTTATGCCTTATGGGCTGTGGTTGAGTGGCACTCTGAGTTTGTGGGCTATGTGTCACTTGGGTTGTACTGGGGGGTGGAGGTTGCATGTGTTTCTGCTTTGGAGGTCTCTGTTGCTTGAGCAGATTTTTATTGAGAGCCTCCACGAATGTAGGTGTGTGTTTTGTGTTGCTATGTGTGTGTTTTGGTGGTACAGGTTTTGAGGGACTATGTGATGAGTGCGGTGTGGTGTGGTGCAAGTGTTTACCTTCTCCTCTTGCTGTCTAGTCCAGTCTTGGGTGAAGACAGCTTTGCTTACAGTTTGGCTGTATAAGTGCATTTCTTACAGGTTGTAGTGTTGGGTGGTATTATTTTTACATCTCAACAGCATATGCTTCTTTTATTAGGTTTTTTGTAATATTTTACAGTAACATACTTTTTAAGTGATTTTTTTGTGTGCATTTAAATTTGTATGTGAAGTTTCTTGTAAAAAGCACTGGTCACTTTAAATGTAGTTATAGGTGTAACAACCAGTTAACTGATTCAGTATAAAAGGAAGGTTCTGAAGTGTAATGGCTGTTCTGATGAAGGTCCCTTGCTTGTGTTGAGGGACGAAAGCACTTAACAGTCTTTTTATTTTCTGTGATTTAATCAATAAACTCAGCTGTTCAAATGATCTGGATCTAAAGTTTTGCATTTTGGAAGCATGAATTCGACATGACTCTGTGGAACTACACAAGAGGTTTTGCTGTTTTATGAGCATTTCTGTTACCTCCTTGTTTGCTGGTATGATGTACTTCTTGAAAGTGGAGTACACCAGGGATGGGGCATTTGCACCTTCCTTGCTGTTGTATGATCTTGGAGCTGATATATATATATAAGTAGATGGGGGTATGAGGGAGCAGGGGTACTTGCACCTAGCAAAAAATTAGGTTTGAGTGTTTTTCTTTTGTTTTTTGGTATTCTGTGTGATTGTTGATCTTTTCAGATTGATGTTGGTGATTGTGAGTGATCAGTTTTTGTATGACACTCATACACACATATAGATATGCCGTGTTTATTTATGTGTGTGCATGTGTTTGTGTAAACACCCAGGACATAGCCTGCTATAGTTTATATGATTATAAAAGTTCATATGTTGGATTATCAAGCACATAGTCTATAAGCATTCAGGAAGTTTAACTGCCATTTTCCCTGTGTACAAATGTCTGAGTAACCATACAGATATCAAGTCTGTCAAATGAGCCTTTCTAACAGGACTGGGTCATGCAATGACAAAAGCAATAGACAGAGTGCTCCTCAGTATAGTACATGTCACCAATAAGTGACAGGTCCACAGTGTTACAGTGTTGCGATGCTATTAAAGGACTTGGGGCCCCACAAGAGGTCATCTACGAGTACTGTGGCAGCAGGTCTTGCCTAAATCCATATTTCCCCAAATATATCAAGTTATTTTTGCAATTATTTCTGTGATCCTGAAACTTTTATTCTAAATTCTGGCCACCTAAATGGTAAAAATGTTTTTTTTTCAGAATGGTCTGGTAATTTTCAATAACCACTGTTAAATTATTATTCCAAGTCCTGTGATTCCTAGTGTGATCCTAAGGGCTTCATCCTTATGGCTTTTATAGGCTCATATCAAGCCACCTCTACATAAATTAAAATATACAAGTCTATCATTGTATGCTGATGGCAGTACAGAAGTTATCTGTCAAGTTTAATATTTCTGCATCCTCTCTAGTTTGTCTTTTATGGAGTTCAAACAAAATCATGAACTACTAATGTTCAGTTTGAGTACAGTGAAGGTATTAAACAAAATCCTATAGCTAGTTTCATGCCTAGAAGAAACGTTTTTTACTATTCTTTTAAAATACTTAAATACTTCCTTATTTCAATTTGAGGATAATAGAAGGTGACTGTCCACTATAATTCCTAGGTCATTAAACAAAGAACATAGAATTAATTTATTGCTGACAGAGCAGGGATTAAACTAATCTGTCTTTATAGAAGTTGCCATTCCTACAGTTTTGTTTCATCAGGAAAGTTTTGCAACCACTTGTTCAAAAATATTGGCATATCAGTCATAAGGGTATTGAATATAAACAGGGTCCAGTGCAGAACAGTGCAGAACTTTTGTGCAATTCAGAATGACTTCTGAGTCCATTTTCTTTATTTTAACAGATGGATATTGGTCTATCAACCACATCTGCACCCAATGCATAATGGAGGGGGATATCCTCTAGAAAGTCAAGGTTTTATAGTATAGTAGCATGGGGTGGAATAAAAAGGTTTTGCCAAATGCTGCTGATGATTATAATAATAATAATAATCCATCACAATAATATTTTATCTAATGCAGTAATAACAGAGCACTACAAAGATAATGAGATTAGGAATGTAGTAGCAGTCTTGACTGAAACAATGCAAACTAACATCTTTACCTTGTAGTAAATTAGATGGAATTATTTCAACAATACCCTCTTAAAACATTTACCAAGAATGCTCATGAAACTGATTGGTTAAATAAGTATCTGGGTCACCAGCAGCATCATTTTTAAGTATTGGGAAAATGTTTGTCTGATTCTAACTCTGGGGCAGAAAGGAATGTTCTAAATGTAGCTGGAAAATAACCTAAAAGTGTGCTGTTCCCTTAGCTGGCTTAAGAGATATCCATATAGCTCAGCAGGCCTAGCTGTGAAACCTAATGATTTTGTGGAACAACTCTTCTAACAAATCTTGTCAAATTATACAACATGTTTATTTGATATTTGTTTGCCAGAAAGGTCCAACTGGACAAAGAACCATTTTTAGCTGAAGCCCAGAGAGAAATACCCCCATAACAATATTTCTTTAACAATAAACGGATACTGTATAAATACAAACAGTTATACAGAAAATTTAGAAATATCTGGTGGGAATAGAAAAGAAAAATGTGCAAATACTCTAGTCTTCATAGAGAGTATTGTATGATCACTTCATAACAGTGCACATTTCATATTAAAAAAGTAAAAATAAAACCTGGACCCCCAGCTAAACCCGAAATATTCAGGATCTTTTCTTAGGCTAACCTCCTGCTATTAAGTGAGAACCTTGCAACATTTCAATCCCCCATAAACTCTGAGAACACGTCTACCTATGCAGAACTGTTCACAGAAACCCTGTATAAGCATGTCAATAGCTGCATAGAAGCAATTGTACCCCCCCCCCAGGAAGAAGTACAGAACTAACTAAAAAAACAAGCCACCATGGGGGAATCACAAAATCAGTTGGATGTATAACAGGAGGAAGAAAAGCATGGCAAAAGTTAGGAGGTGCAGCACCCAGCAGGATAAAAGCACTCTCAAACTAAACAAACAACTCAGAGGACAAATAAAGTCTACCAAAGCCAAATTTGAGGTAAGTTTGTCATCCCAGGCCAAGGACAACCACAAAGCATTCTTTGGCTATGTCCGCAGCCTCAAAGGCAATACACAATTGTGTGCACAGCTCAATGTAAATGGAACCACCTGTAGTGAGCCAGAAGATATAGCAAACCTCCTGGCTGATAATTTCAGCTCCAACTTTACTCCTCTCTCCCCCTCAACCTTCCATCAGGAAATATCATCAAATATAACTCCCCCTACTATCACTAGGGAACAGGTCCTTAATGCTGTCTGTAAGTCTCTAAGACCGAGAACACTGCATCAATGGGCCCAGACAATATCCCAAGATGCTTTCTAAATAGCATGAAACATGATCTATCAGGGCCTCTGGAATTACTGTTTAACTCTCGCCTCAAACCAGGCTTCATGCCTCATGAATGGAGAAAGGCAACAGTCATCCCTCTGCACAAAGGTGGGTCATCTACAGACCCTGGAAACTACAGACCCATAAATCTCACTAGTCTTGTATGTAAAGCCATGGAAAGAATTATCATGGAGATGATCGATAGAAGTATAGTAAACCTCCAGACACTGGACCCAACCCAATTTGGTTTTGTAAAGGGCATATCATGCCTACTCAACCCGGTGGACTTCTTTGAAAAGGTCACCAAAGCAATTGATGAGGGCAAAATCATTCACACTGCCTACCTTGATCTGGCCAAGGCATTTGACACAATACCCCACTCGGGCATTGTAGACAAACTCAAGAGGTTAGGTACAAACCCATATGTCACCCAGTGGATAGCCAACTGGCTTACAGACAGGACCCAGGAAGTTAGAATTGGGGAGTCTACATCTACAAAGAGGCCAGTCACAAGTGGAGTACCTCAGGGATCAGTCCTTGGACCGATCCTTTTTGGCATTTGCTTCTCAGAAGTCAAGGCCAATGTCAGTGGACTCTGGCTGACTAAATTTGCAGATGAGTACACATTAGGAGCTGTCATTGAATCTCACACCGACACAAATGTTCTCCAGGAGGGGCTGACATAGACAAACAACTGCTGTCACAGACATGGACAAAAACTAAATGCCAAGAAATACATAATAGTATCATTTGGGAAGTCATCCATCCCTAGTAACTATCATATTGACAACACACCCCTTAGAGTTGACCCAGTAGTCAGGGACGTAGGGACACACATAGATAGTAATCTAGTCTTTGATCATCACATGTCTACAGTGGTGAGGAAATCATTCTGTGTTGCATAACTTATAAACAAAGGTATGGCATCTAAGTCCAAGGAAGTCATTGTTCCACTGTATTCGACATTCATCAGACCTATCATTGAGTACAATGCCCCCTTTGGTATGTACCTAATTAGGCATATCCAACAACTGGAACATCCACAGAGGTTCCTCATTAAAAGAATATAGGGCATAAGTACTATGTCCTATGCAGACTGCTTCAAGGCCCTATCCCTGTATTCTCAGTCTCCTACAAACATTTGAGGGGAGGTCTATGCCTGGCATACAGGGCATTGTCAGATACTACTCTGATGGACCTCCTGCATATCCACAAAACAAACAGTACCAGAATTACCCATTCTAAAGACCTAAACCTTACCTGTGATATAAATAGGACCTGCTGGAGCAAAAGGTATGTATCCCAGAGACTACCCCATCTCTGGAACAGGCCCCCATCCATGTGAAGCAGAGTTCCTCCCTGACCCAATTCAAGTGCAACTTGGACAGTTGGATGGGAAACCAGAAATTTATCCCTGGTTTGGCACACTATGTCTCTAATGGAAACAGGCAACCTTTAAATGATTCATCTCACAGGCCCGTGCTTACACTTAGCAAGGATATCAGAACCTGTCAGATTGTTTGGGATGCATGGCTAGGCTTAAAAAGGCCCTTGTCGTGGTTAGCCTAGTAAACACCTATGAATATATTATGAAAAGAAATTAGGAAGAAAGTTTAGAGCACTGTATAACAAGGTATGTTAGCTTTACTGAAGATGGAAATGAGTTACTGTAATAGAGAGGGAGAATTGGATGAAATAGTACAGATGGGGGAATGTAAATTGGGAGAGAAATAGAGTAAAAGAAAAAGGAGATATAGGGAGAGTAATGTATTAGAAATAAGGACGTGTAGTAATACGGAAATATTAGGATAGATAGAGAAGAGAAAGAGATTATTTGGGGCAGGTGTGATTCAAGTACAAATCCAGGATTGTAAGATGTTCTTAAGGAGAGTTTGAACAAGTGAGTGTTTAGTATGAGTCTAATATTCATAGGGAGATTATTCCACGCTTTTACCACTGAATATGAATATAGTATGTGTCCTATAGTAGACTTTTTGGGCTTATAAATTGCAAGGAGTTGTTTTTCAAAGTAGAGATGGGATGGTTTGTTAGGTAATGATTAAGAATGGAGCCTGCAGCTAATTGATAATATGAAAGAAACCCGATTTTGAACAATACTTAGCAAATAATTCAATAACAGACTTTTATTATCCTTAAGAGCAACATTACTAGTGTTTCTTCTGTAAGAATTATTACATCTTTGTAGAAGGACTTCTTGTATTTCCCTATTATGCCTGCTGGGTATTGGTTTCTAATGCAAAAACTTTCTTCACTGGAAATGTTCATCCCTTTTCTTATACATTCACACACACAGCATCGACTCCACTTTTATCTCTTCCAAGGCTACAGCAGGACCACTCAATACTTTTGTCACAGTGTAACTTAACTGTGGTACTGAATTTGCAGTTTGAACTACTGTTGTAATTAAGCAATTTAAATGTGAAAAAACGATTTTTACAGAGTATGTAAGGCAAAAAGCTGCTTCACATTTTAAAAAATGTTTCTTAAATATACATTTTCTTTACAAGGTCCAGGTAATCACAATCTAGCCTGCTAGTAATCAGGAATGTCCCCCTCATCAGGCTGGACAAGGAGAAGGTCAAGGTCAGCCGCTTATTGGGTCCTAGGATCTGTCAGATCACGCGTGTCCTCAGGTCACACAACAAGTACTATCAGGGCTCTGTCATAGTCCATGTTGGGGTGAATGACTTAAGATGTACCTCCCTGGACTATATGAAGAGAGACATGACTGAAGTATCAGACTGTGTGTCTCAGACAGGTATGATCCTAGCCCTAAGCAGCATTCTGCCTTCTCCCAGGATGATGCCACAATATAAACAAAAAATGATTGAGTTCAAAAATTGTCTTAGCTTCTGGTGTCAGTCCAGGGGGATCCACTATTTGTCAGCCTGGGAAGACATGGTCGAGAGGCCACACTGCACTGCCAGAGATGGTCTGTGCCTGTCTACCCATGGTTTTCGGATACTAGCTAAAGTGCTTGCCTCCCCCATAATACCTTTTTTAGGCAATGTCAAAATGACAAAATTTCCGACATAGCAAAATCCACTTGAGACAAACTCAAGGTTCTGCAGCTTAATGATAGCGGTCTAAACACGAAACTGCACTCCTTGGAAGCACTTCTCATCTCGGAAGATGCTGATGTCTGTGCAGTCACTGAAACATGGTTCAAGGCCAAGGACAGCACCTCAGCTGTGCAAGGCTATAATGCCTTCCACATATTCAGACCTCATTATGAGTGTAAAAGAAACTAAACTGGAGGTGTATCCATCTTCATTAAAGCCAAGTACACCTTAAGATTGGTCAGACAATATGACTTTTTGAAGTACTCCATGCTGAATTAACTACAGGCAAAACACCCTACCACATCATTGCTAGCTATAGGCCCCCCTCCAAGAACTTGAGCACATTACCTACCTGGACTTACTGGAGTCACTCGCCATACAGCCCAACACCTCAGTCATGGGAGATTTCAATTATCCCTCTATTGACTGGGTAAACACACGAGTTCAGACATGCTCGCCTAGAGGTTCCTGGACTTTGTCAATGCCAATTCTCTGGAGCACAGAGTCTGCACCCCCACAAGGGGCTCTAATGTCCTTGACATAGTACTCATCAACATGGGTGGTCATTACACTGCCACTGCCCCCTGTGTGATGCCCTTTGTCGGACCATAATCAGTCTCATTTGAAGTAACTATTGGTCTCCATACCCCACAAAGGAGCAAAAACACTAAAGAACTTCTCCAAAGCAAATTACAGCCTGCTAAGTGATGGTATAAAACATTTTATACCCCTGCAATCACAGGCAGCAATGGTTCATATGCAGAGATGTACACAACTGCCCTGTATAATCATTTTAGCAACTGTATAGACTCAACTGTGCCTGACCATATTAAAACCAGGCCCTCCCAAAAAAACAAGCCACCTTGGTGGACATCTAGTATAAACAGATTGTATAACAAAAGGAAGAAACTGATGTTCAAGAACAAGAGGCAACTGCCTCTGCAGAAGAAGACTGAACTAGCAAATTAGAAGACGTAAAGTCTTCTAAAGCTAAATATGAAGTTAAAATAGCATCCCTAGCCAAGGACAATAATAAGGCATTCTTTAACTACATCCAGAATCTAAAAAGGAGTGCCCAGCTATGTGGCAAATTGGTAGTAGATGGCACCGCTCACACTATACTGAAGGAAATTGCCAACCTACTAGCTGACAGACTTGATGCAAACTTCACCCCCTATCCCCACCAGCCATACCCCAAAGCATACCTGACACCAGTTCTCTACCTAGTATCTCTACAGATCAAATCATATCTGTGCTCGCCAAGGCCAATAACACAGCCTTAATGGGACCAGATAACATACCAGGTTGCTTACTAAGCATTTTAAAGCAGGACCTAGCTGACCCACTTGCCGTTCTTTTTAACTATAGCCTGAGAACTGGCTTTGTACTAACAGAATGGAAAACAGCAACAGTAGTCCCGTTGCATAAAGGGGGGCCATCAACTGACCCTGGGAACTATAGACCCATAAGTCTAACCAGCCTCATCTGCAAAGCCATGGAAAGTTTCATCATGGACCTTATCAACAAGGAAATAGATGACCTTTAAACTCTAGATCCAACCCAGTTTGGCTTCGTTAAGGGTAGATCATGCTTCCTGAACCTAGTAGATTTCTTTGAGAAAGTCACTAAAGCCCTGGATGAAGGTAAGACAGTGCATACTGCCTATCTGAACCTAGCCAAAGCCTTTGACACAATCCCCCACTCGGGTATCATTGAAAAACAAACTCTCCCAGCTAGGTGTTAACCCTTACATCAACTAGATGGGTAGCTAACTGGCTCACCAACAGAACACATGCTGTCAAAGTTGGTGACTCCTCCTCCACCAGTAGACCTGTCACCAGTGGCATACTGCAAGGATCTGTACTGGGACCTTTACTATTTGGAATCTATTTCTCAGAAGTCCAGGCTAAAGTAGATGACCTTTAGCTTACTAAATTCACTGATGATTGTAAACTAGGCACAATCACCAAGTTCCCCAATGATGTTAACATATTACAGATGGGGCTAACACAGACAAATGACTGGTGTCAAAGTCACAGTCTAAAACTAAATACAAAAAAAGTGCACTTTCATCCGATTTGGCAAAGTGGAATTGCAAGCTAATTATAATATTGACAGCATCCCTTCTAAGTTCAAACCCAGCGGTGTGAGATCTGGGAACAAAGTTCAGCAGCAATCTGAACTTTGACTACCAGGTTTCCATGGGAGTAAGGAAAGCCTTCTACATTGCGCATCTCATAAGTTAAAGGCATCGCATCCAGGTCTAAGGATGTTATAACCCCACTTTACTTGACCCTAATCAGACTATTAACAGAGTACAGTGCTCCCTTCTTCATGTATCTCACCAGACACCTGCAACAACTGGAGAGACCACAGATGTTTCTCACTAAGATGATACAGGGCTTTCAAACCATGACCTACTTGGATAGACTGAAAGCCCTGTCACTGTACTCTGCTTCATATAGGCTACTGAGAAATGACTTGTGCCTGGCTTATAGGCCAGTCTCTGCCCCCAACCTGATGGAAATGCTGCACATCCACAAATCAAATGGCACTAGAGCCACTCACTCTAGTTATCTCAATCTTGCCAGTGACATTGACAGAACATGCTGGAGAGAGACAGGTATGTCTCCCATAGATTGCCACTGCTCTGGAATAAACTTCCATTTCATGTGAAGCAGAGCTCCTCAAATGACCCTATTCAAGCACACCTGGACAAATGGATGTATGACCACAAATTCACTCTGGGGGTGGCATCCATGTCCCTCATGGACAGGGGGTAGTTGGTGCTGATCTGTAAAGTATGTCCATCTAACCACGGACAATTAGGACAACCTGGGTTTAACATGGCTAAGCTTATAAAGGCTCTAGGGCCGCTAGCCTAGTAACCCCCTATGAACCTAAGAACCCATGTAACACCTCACTGACTTACTACCACATGTTAATGAGCTAAATAAGCCATGTCCTTTGTTATGGAGACATAGAAGGTAGCATTATACTGGGACACAAAGGAGGACTGCAATTCCCTGCATCAGCTACACGTTTGAGCATCAGTGGGGCAATTCCAGAAGACTTTTAGTCAGTATAACCACATTTTGATCACAGTTAATATACTTTCAAATACTACTGCTAAGACTTTTATTTAGCAGTTCATTTGAAGTGGCTTTAAAATTTACATTTTAAAATTCAGGATTTAACCAAAATAAGTTACTCTTGTCCACATGCTTATCCCACTATTTCAGTAACTTAAAAGTAGATCAATATTTACTGCTCTCTAAGAACTGTATGTTTGTGTCAGACCTATTGATTTTACATTTTCAGAGACCTTAATAAAGTGATTAGATTTCTATACATTATCAAATAATACAGAACACGTAAAATGAGTGCAGTCTGTCTGTGTATGTCAAGTGACTTGCTGATTTTATCTTTCTAATAAACAACTTTTTATTGTCTCAGTCCTTTTCTCACATAATCTTCGTGTGTGTGTGTGTGTGTGTGTGTGTGTGTGTGTGTGTGTGTGTGTGTGTGTATGTTTGTGGGGTTATGTAACATGACCTCATGCTTTACCCTATTTTTGAATACTGAATGAGATGCTAATATATCCATTCAGCCTAACATAATTTTCCTGGAAATCGTGTCTGCAGTTGATGCATTTTTTATAGCTAGATCCTTACATCTGAATTGTCAGAACTGAGAAAAGGATAACATAGTTGTTGCAATTTATTGTTATAAGTATAATCAACATGCACCACATATTACAAGGAGTTTACAAAAACAGTTCTAATTATCTTGGTTGTTGTCAATGTACACACAATTTGTGTTAGTAGTTTATTAGTCAGAAGAGAATGCCAGAAATTATATGACCCTTTTTTTTCATATTCCAGTCTAAATTTAGCATGTAGAAATCACTAGTGATTAATATGAGTTTAGAACTGATCTTACTTGGCGCGTCAATCTGATAATAACTAATTACTCTGACTACAGCTGTAGTGGTTGAATAGACAGCAATTACATCAAAAATACATTCTGACATTCTTAATCTTAAAACTAAGCAATATGTCTTTCTTTGCTTGGTTACTATCCCTAATAAAATGTATATCATTGTGTACGATGGGTGAGTATATCTCCACCAAAATGTTTATCCTTGGTTACTATCCCTAATAAAAATGTATATCACTGTGTACGATGGGTGAGTACATCTCCACCAAAATGTTTATCCTTAGCAGTCAAAGTTTGAAAGTTGCCCAAGCATGTGCCTCATTTTTCCTCAGTCAAGCTTCTGTTACAACACTTACAGGTTTCCATTTTCACTGCCTACAGTTTTCCTTCTTCCTAAAGCTTCAGATGTTACTGTATGTTTTCTCTGCTCTTTAATCATATTCCTAAAATGTGTAAAGGGATCTAACAGCTTTTAGAATATTTTATGTGAATAATGCAGTGCCTGCTGGAATAAAAAAATATCCCACTGCTGGCAAACAAATAAAAATCCTATTTATATTAGTGGTAACTTTAGCGGTTAGCATTGTCGCCTCACAGCAAGAGGTTCTCCCGTTTGATTCTCGGCTGGAGCGCCTTCTGTGTGGAGTCTGCATGTCCTCCCCGCAGTCGAGTGACATTAAAGACATGCAGGTAGGTGCGAGTGTGAATGGGAGTGCCTTCGTTGAAGGTTGGGCGTCGGGCTGGCAACTCAGCACCATAAAATCCACTGCCAATCATGAGTGGACCGGAGTTCCGCTGTGGCGACCCCTAACCGGGAAAAGCCGAAAGACTTTTTTTATTAGTGGTAACTTCTTGAAATTCACATGTTCTTTTTAATTGCCCTCTGATTTCATGGATGACAACATGCATACTATGTTTTCCAAGATGTGGTAAGATGGAGGAAAAAATAAGTTCTACTTCATAATACTTGTCAGTAGATAGTATTTGTGCTATAGTTCTCTTTTGTTTGGCATCATTTTTGCATGAGACCACCTAAACGTTCTTTACTTCCAACCCCATGAAAAAAAGTATTGTCCATTCTCGAGTTTATATCAGTGAGACCAGCACCAGTTAGATAAGTCACAATTTTATACCACTGGGTTCTGATGCAAAGATAACTGTTGACACCTTACTAAACAGACAGGTATGCACAGGGATATGGTGTCCTTGTCACTTTCATAACAATCCTTATCATTGCTTGCAAACCTGGCCTCTACATCCACGTGTTCATCAATATTTTTAGCGACATCACTGCTATTTTGAGCACTCCTTACTTTGATGGATATTATCAGTGAATCATCTGATCTTTTTGTGCAAATAGAAACTTTTTCCTTATTTTTGCACTCATTTTCCCAGTCTGAATAATAATAATCAGTAGGCACCCTTTCACTGTAAAACCTTACGTTTATGCTGTAGCCTGTGTTCTGTATCGATATGTATATCTTCTTGACTTCTGACGTTCATGCCTCGTCACTTGTTTCGTGCTATCAGATGCAAAATTACACTGGTCACAGCTTGTACATTTTTCTTAAAACACTGACAAAGTCGATGTTATGAATCTCTCCTATCTTTACATTTTTTCACTTTCCTGTGTAATGGTCATTACTTGATTCTGTAATTTAATACTTTACTTTATGTTGTTCTATAACACTGGGAGTCATATTTCTTCATAAACTTGAGCAGATTAGCCTCTTACAGAGTTTAATAGTCACATCTAGAGCAAATTTTATTAGACTTCTTCCACAGATATAATTCAAAACATTTAACACTTGCCAAAGCCGTTTAAACCCCCTTGCAACGACTTTGAATTATTTTGATGTTAACTAAATATGTCTGCTACCCTGGAATTGACCCAAACTGTTTAATTGCAGTAAGTACTGGGAGACTTACTGTTTGATGAAAAATATCACCCAGAATGCAGTTTCCCCAGTCCCAACTCCCCAAAATGAGCAGTTCCCAATGTTTTTGCATTTATCCATTGTACTCTGGGATTTCAGTAATGTATGTATTTTTGTAGCCTTGTGGGAAAAAAAAAAAAACTTTTGTGGTATCACTGGAAGTTTTGGTGTACACCTTTAAATGAGTTTAACTAACCCATTTTGTGACTGGGATGGTGGTATAGCAACTTTCTTTAGAGAAAACATATGTGTATTAATAAACTTGTATGGCTGATAAAATACTTGCAAAAAGGAGTCTAATATAGTGGGTGGTGCTTTTTAAAGCAACACCAAAATTAATGTACATTTGCTGAGGGATGTTGAATATGGGTAGTAAAGGGGATAAAAATCTTTTATGTCAGGAAGTGCTTTAAGAGAGACTAGATAAAGATTTCAAAAAGTGGGCAGAAAGACAACAATCTAAGTTCAATGCTAAAAAAATTCAAAATCCTGCACTTTTGCCTCAATACCATGGTAAAAAGTATCAGCTGGACAAGCATTCCTATCACCAGCACAGCTGGAACAGCATCTGCGGCTATTCATCACAACTGGGAGCAGAGGGAGAGGTCAGCGGGCAGTAACAAACACAGCACTCTGAAGTATCTGTAGCATGATAGATTCCAGAAACAAAAAAAAAAAACAATACTTCCACTCCACACAGCAAAGGTCAGACCAGACCTGAAAAACTGCGTGCAGTTCTGGAGACCATAATAAAAAGGGACATTATGCTGCTGAAAGGTTTCTGGGAGGAAGCCACCAGAAAGCGGCATGGGACAGTAGGAAAAGATATGACTAGAGACTGAAGAAGCTTGAGGTCATCTCACATGAAAGTAGGGTAATATAAAGAGGTGATCTTGAAGAATAAGGTGTGAGGAAAGATTCAGGGGCAATGGCAATAGATTATACTGCCTAATTCCTTACTGAATCTGGTTGGTGAAGATAGAATCCATAGGGGTGTTCACGAGCATATGAGTTGGGTAGAAAAGAGGAGTATCACGATGGTAAGAAGCTATAGTGTTAAATGCACTCGTAGGGCAGATGGAATAGGTTCCTCATGCTGTCTATCTACTGTAATGTACTCCTTCCATCAGCAATGCTCCTATCATCACTTCTGTATCTCTCCTGTTACAGTCCCTCACAGTCATGACTTCAGTTTCATTATCTTAAACTTTTCCACAATTCCCATCCTCCTGGTCTACTTTAACTGTTTTAGTTTGTGTTTCAGTAAACTGTCATGTTGTGTGTGTATATATATATATATATATAGATATATATATAACTTAATTACTCTGTACATATATTACATATATGTTCTTATAGTTACTACATTTATATGTTTTTTATTAACACAATACATACATATATATATATATATATATATATATATATATATATATATATATATATATATATTTCTGTTAGTGTAGCTTTTAGGAGTGTTTCACATTTTTGCATTTTTGATTGTGAATTAGTAGTCATTGGTCCATGTGATCATGATTTTGATTATTTCAATGAGCTTGTTTGTTAAGTTTTATTTAAGTCTGATGAAGCGTCCTTTGCTGACGTGAAAGCGCTCACTATCCGGAATAAAGGTTTTACTATTTCTGCAATTGTGATTTTTCACCAACTTTTAGACTGGTGGTCTTCGATAGCTGTGGAGTATCTGCACCTTAGTTTCATTATTCGTTTTTGTTGGCACAGCAGATACTTTACCCCTGGAGGATTTTATATTTTTTCTACATTTATTTATTTATTGACATATGTTACTGGGAAAGTCTTCTGGGCCATGAAGAGCCCATTTTCAGTGGAGGCCATGGGAGAAAAGCTCCAATACAAAGAAAAACATAACAATATAAGATAACAATATAACATATTAATTAACAATACAAAATATGAAATAAGCAGCAAAAAAGCAAGAGACATCACGAGAGTTTTCATGCATATTTACAAGGTATAATGAATATAATCCACAAAAGTTAATAGAAATCAAAGGTAACCATGAGAAGAAATTAAGAATGAGTAAGATATACCAAAGTGGAATAGATAAGTGATAAAAGGATTTGTGCCTCTAGTAAATAAATTGCGGGAATAGAGAAATAAGTCCAGAGAGAATACAGATTTACAGATACACTTTAGAGTAGTGACAAGGCACATAAGGTTAGTAGCAGGAGGGGAAACTGGTTAATATGGTTACAACAAATAGTGTAAAAGATAAAATGGTTAAGGATGTTAGTGAAGATGCAATACAGGGTGATTAGGTAGATTATGAGGCTTGGAAGCAAGGCTGAGATTTATACAGAAGGAAGTCAGGTAACTGCATCATAGGAAAAGGTAGAAGCATTAGTGCAGTTACATACCCAGTTAGAAAGGAGATAATTATGAATGGCAGTTTTGAAGTTTGAGGGGTGTAGTTCACTACGTATAGTGGAAGGGAGGTTATTCCATAGTCTGGCAATGGTCCAAGAGTACAGGAGTTTTCCTGCAGGTAGATTTGGTTTAAGGATCTGGAGTAAGTGTTGGTGGTCGGCTCGAAGGGGTCGATGTGGGGTGTAAAGGGCAAGTACGGAACTGAGAGCAGAACAATATGATGGTTTATGGATGAGTTTATGTGAGGTGGTTAGCTGAATAAGTAATAGGTGGTGAGGGAATTCTAGCCATTGTAGTTTCCTTAAGGCAGAGGAATGGTGGGAAGACTGGCAACTATCTGCAGAAAATATAGCAATCTTATTTTAACAGGATTCTAATTTTAGTTTTAGGGAAGACTGCAGATTAGTTAACAATGGTGCACCATAGGTTAGAGATGGTAGAAGGTAGGTGATGGGAAGAGCTTGTTTAGTTGGTAAGGAGAGAAACCTGTTGTGTCTGTAGCCCTAGTTTTTTGTGTGTTTTATTGATATTGGATTGGATATGCAGATCAAACTTTAGGTTCGCATCTATTACAACACCTAGCAATTTGGTATTGGTTATTAATTCAATTTTAGTAGTGTTTAGAGACATTATATTGAAACCTTATTTGTTCAGAATAGTATTCCTTTTGGGGGTGAATAGAATAAGCTTAGTTTTTTTGGCATTAAGAGAAAGGTGATTTTTGTGGAGCCAGCATTCTACTATGGAAAATGCTGTTTGAGTAATTTGTTGTAGAGAATTTTGGTTGGGAGCAGAGCAGACTATAGTTGAATCATCTGCATACTGGAATAGGGAGGAGTTTGGAATATCTTTCTGGAGATTATTTATGAAAATACTAAACAGAATAGGTCCTAAAATGGAGCCCTGTGGGATGCCTGTAGGGTTGTAAACGTAGGGAGAAATGGATTTATCCCATATGACAGCGTGTTTCCTGTCAGATAGCTCTTGAACCAATTAAGTGACTGTGAGGAATGCCCTATGGATGAGAGTTGTGTCAGGAGAATGGGGGGGGGGGGGATAATATCAAATGCTTTGGAAAGAGCCAAAAAGAGAGCTGATACTATAAGGCCTGAGTCACAGGCCTTATTGATAATATCTAGGGAGATCAGAGCAGTAGTTGTACTATGCCCTGGCCGAGGGGACAGGATGTTATTGTTTCGAAGGTAATGGACAAGTTGTTTTTGGATGCATTTTTGATATAGGAGACAGAATAGCAATGGGTCAAAAATTTGAGATATCAGAGGATGGGCCACCTTTATGTAGAGGGAGGATTATTGCTTTTTTCCAAAGGTCAGGGACATATGACTCTTAGATGAGGATGCTTATAGGATAAGCTACTGAGTCAGTGGCTATCTTAAGAAATTTGGCAGGAATATTATCGGCAGAATTAGAACATGGCTTTAGATTCTGAAGGAGTTTTTTAATGTAGGATGTGGATATGGGGAGAGACTGAATTCTAGAGTATGGGGTTCCTTGATATATTTTTAGGTTGGGGTATGAGGGGTGGAGAGAGTATGTAGTGGTGGAGAGGGGTTGAATGTGGGGAGGAGGATGGATGGTAGAGCTGAGGAGAAGGAGGAAGTAAGGCTGGTTATAGTATCAATGAAGAAGGAGTTGAATTTAGAGGTGATAAGGTCAGGGGTCAAGTTAGAGTATGGACATGGATTAGATTTAGTGCCTGGGTGGAGTAGATTATTAATGGAAGACCAGAAAAGTTTTGGGTTAGTTTTCCTATTTGTTTGTAGGTTCCAGAAGTACTGTTGCTTGTCTTTGTAGATACGTTTTTTGGCTTGGTTTCGAAGCTGTTTATAATGGATGAGATTGGGAGAATTTCTGGATTTGAGCCAGCATTTCCAGGCTTTGTCCCTGTTTTTCATAATTTCTTTAGTGGATTTAGATAATAATGGGATATGGTTAGATTTAATTCTCTTGGATCTAGTAGGAGCTAAACTGTGAAGGGTGTTTAGAAAGGAGTTGTTGAAGTAAAGGAGGGCATCATCTAGAGGGAGAGTTTTGAGACAGTTCCAGTTGTGGCTACTTAGAATGCTGTTAAATGTCTTGGGACAGAATTTAGATAAGTCTTGAATAACCTTAATGTTATGGACTTTTGATATGAAAGAACAGTTTCAAATAGCAAAGGCTGGCAGATGGTCACTAAAAGAGTTTGACATAGGGTATTTGGAGGGCTCTCAGACCAGGATCCAGTCTAGAATCCAGCCGTTGTTGGATTTGAAGTTAAACCTGCTGTTAGTGTTAATTAGTTGTGTAAAATGGAATAAATTTATACTAGAAGGGATTGAATGGAGGAAGTTGAGGCCCAGTCAATGTTCATGTCACCTAAGATAATAGTGTCGTTTTTGATAGTAGAGGACATCCAAGATAGTATATCTTCTAAAATAGGGATATTGTTTCTTGGGGGAATATATATGACTGTCATACAGAGTTTTTTTTTAGAGTTGTTGATGTCTAGGAAGGAGATTAGGATCTCAGCATTTTGGAATTGTGGAATGGGGTTGGTGAATGGGGAAATGTTGAGATTTTTGGGATAAATAAGGGCAATGCCACCCCCTCTTTTATGTTGTCTGTCTACTCTAATTACAATGAAATCAGGAGGCAGAAATTCTGAGTCCTGTATTGAAGGTTTTAACCAGGTCTCAGTAGCAGCTAGGATTTGAGTTCTGTTTTGGGTAAGCCAGGCATGGAACTCAGAGGTTTTGTTACAGATACTTTTAGACTGGTTAAATGGAGATGATTAGAGGATTTAGGAGAATAGCATTGTTGAGATAAAAGTGTAGTTTAAGGCTCTTGGTTGAGGTGAATATCACCAGAGAGTAATAGGGAAGAGTAAAAGGAAAACAGAGTATTGGTTAGGTCTAGTAGTTCAGAGAGAGAGAGAGAGAGAGATTGAGGGGAAGAAAATATTTTGGATAGCTTATTTTATAGTAATGGGGATATTTAGAATGGAGTAGTGTATGTTTTCTATTCTCCGGTTCGATCCTCGGTTGGGGTGCCTTCTGTGCGGAGTCTGCATGTCCTCCCTGTGGTCACGTGGGTTTCCTCTGGGTGCTCCGGTTTCTTCCCACATCCCAAAGACATGCTGTAGGTGGATTGGACACTCTAAAATTGGCCCTAGGTGTGAGTGTGTGTGTGTATGTGCCTTCTGTGGAAGGTTGGGCACTGGGCTGGCAACTTGACACCGTAAAACTCCACTGCCAATCATGAGTGGACAGGTGATCCGCTGTGGCGACCCCTAACCGGGAAAATCCGAAAGAAGAAGAAGAAGACGTGTACATTTTCTAAAGAGAAAAGGAGTAGAGTTGTAAATGCTAGGGCTGATACTAGAGTAAGAGATAGCATTAGAATCTGTTTGTGAAGTTGTAAAGTTGAGATATGTGGGAAGAGCATCAGGGTTTAATGCTGTAAGGTTTGAGAGTAGAGGAAGAGTGACAATTAATGGAAGGAGATTCTAGAGTAGAATAATACATAGTGAGAGAATATAGTTATGTAAGGGTGTTGGACTAACTGGAATGGAAATAGGGAGGAGGTTATAGCTGTGATGTTTATAGGTTCATAGCTTCATAGGTAGGTACTAGGCTACTGGCCCTAGGGCCTATATAAGCCTAGCCAAAGGTACCCTGGCTGTCGCCACCCAAGAAAATTATTTTCCTGTGCCACTGTTGAGCAGAGCCACAGAAGTGATCCCCGGGGTGAATTTCCTATCTCCCATCCAGTCATCAAGATTTTTCTTGAACAGTGCTAATGAGGAGCTTTGTTTGATATAGATCGGTACTTTGTTCCAGAGTATGGGAAGTCTCTGGGACAGGAATCTATCCCTCCAGCATGTTCTGTTTATTGTGGTGATGAGGTTTAGGTCCCTAGAGCGTGTAGCTCATAGGGATTGGGATTTCTTTAAGTGGAGCATGTCTAAAAGCTCTGGGTTTGACATAGCTTTGTGTGTTAGGCAGAGATCGCCTCTGAGTAGGTGATATGCAACTGAGTAAAGCTGCTGTTTTTTTGAGGCGGTCTGCATAGGGCATCTCTTTGAGGCCAGTAATCCTCTTTGTGAGGTATTTCTGTGGCCTTTCCAGTTGTTGTAGATGTCTTGTGAGGTACATACCAAAAGGAGCATTGTACTCTATAATGGGAAAAATGAGTGATGAGTAGAGGGGATCAATGACCTCTTTTTTCCTGGATGAGAAACATTTTGGGATGAGGTGTGCCACATAGAAGGATTTCCTGACTACTGTGGCAATGTGATTATCAAAGGAGAGACTACTGTCCACCTGTGTCCCAAGGTCTCATCACACTTTCGGTGTTAAGTAGACTACCACCTATGTGGTAGTTCATGGGTACTGAGTTTTTACCAAAAGGAATGACAATGCACTTTTTGGCATTGAGCTTGAGGCTATGGCTTTGACACCAGGCATCTGTCTCAGCAAGGCCCTTTTGTAGGATGTCCACATCCTTTGGAGTTTTGATTATGGCTCCTAGTTTGCAGCCATCTGCAAACTTCATTAGCCAAAGACCTTCTGTGTTGGCCTGTACTTCAGAGAAGTAGATACCAAACAGGAGTGGACCCAGGACTGAACCCTGTGGTACTCCACTTGTCACTGGTCTGAAGCTGGATTTGGAGTCTGCTACTTTCACAGTGTGGGTTCTGTCAGTGAGCCAGATGGCAACCCATCTTGTGATATAGGGATTTATACCTAGTTTAGTGAGTTTATCTATAATTCCAGAGTGGGGGATGGTGTCAAAAGCCTTGGCGAGATCTACATAGGCTGTGTGAACCACCTTACCTTCAGCTATGGCTAGTCTATGGAAGTCTATCAGGTTTAGGAGACATGATTTGCCTTTTGCAAACCAGAACTGGGTGGGGTCCTGAGTTTGGAGATTACCAATGTCATTGTTTATAAGTTCCATGATAATACACTCCATAGCCTTGCAGACCAGGCTCGTTAGGCTAATGGGGTGGTAGTTTCCGGGGTCTGTGGTGGCTCCCCCTTTGTGGAGTGGGATAACTGTTGCTGTGCACCATTCAGTGGGCACATAGCCTGAGGTAAGGCTATGATTGAACATGGTACTTAGGTGGGGTGCCAGTTCGTTCCATAGTTCATGTAGAACACAGCCTGGGATGTAATCAGGTCCCATGGATGCTGTGTTCTTGGCTTTGGATAGTGTGTTTTTTACCTGTGCAGCCGTGATTACAGGAACTTTGTATTCTTCTCGTATAGAGATGGGCCCTTTAGGGGATGACAGAGGGGTAAGGTTAGCACTGAACCTATCTGCCAGGATGTTGGCAATATCCGTTGGTTCTGTATATTTAGTGCCATTGAACTCAGAGCAGATCTGACTGTTGCCATGGAGATTCTTGACATAGCTATAGAATGCTTTGTGGTTGTCTTTAGAGTCAGTGGTGATTTTGTTTAATAACTAGCTTTGGAAGATTTTATGAGGGATCTCAGCTTCTTACTGAAGCTGACCAGGGAGTTTCTCCAATCATGGGATTTTACTCTTTTTTGCAACAGTTTCTTTCTTCTGTTGTAGAGTTTGTTTATGGCAGGGGACCACCAGATTGGCTTACTTTTTTTGGAGGATAGCATCTTGGTTCTGTTAGGGATTGCACAATCCATGCACTCATGTAAGTGCTTATAAAGTGCATTTGTGTAGGATTCAGCAGTCATACCTCTATTGTCCATCAGCATGGGTGTCGTGAAGTTTGCCACTTCTGTCTTAAGAAGCGTGAAGTTGGCTTTGGAAATTTTTTTTACTGTGGTTTCCCTAATGGGGGGTGGGGGAGGGATGTGGATGTCTAGGGTGATTAGCTTATGGTCGTAACTGATCAATGAGGAATTGACCTCTGGTGTAGAGCACCGGTTGCCCATGTTGGTAATAATCAGGTCTAGGATATTCCTGCCCCTGGTGGGGGTGTGGATAAGTTGATCCATGGCATTGGAATTCATGAATTCCAGAAAACGTTGAGCACAAGAGTTGGTACATGAGTAGTTTTCCCAGTTAATGGTAGGGTAGTTGAAATCACCCATTATTAGGGTGTTAGGTTGTACCCTAATATTTTCCAGTGTATTAATAAATGAGGAGTGGGAATCCTGGGGCATGGTGGGGGATCTGTAGCAAGCTACAATTTGGATTGTGGTCTTGCCCAGAGTTAGTTGCACTTGGATAATCTTGGATGCATTATGCTGAGCAACTAGCCTGGAGGTGTGGATATCCTTAATGAATATGGACACGCCTCCGCCTTTAGTGTTTCGGTCCAGGTTAGGTGGCCGAAAGGTGTGGTATGAATTATAGCCTGGTAATGCAGGGGCACTCTCTGGAGCCTTGAACCAGGTCTCTGTCACTGCACAGATGTCGATGTTCTCCATTTTAAGGAGTGCCTCGAGAGAGTGCATTTTGAGGTTTAGACTTCTGGCAATGAGTAGCAATACCCTCAGATTCTTCTTGCCTGTACCTGTTAGGGTGGTGAATTTGTCATTTGAGCCTTGCCTAAAAAAGGCACTATAGGGCTGGCTAGAGCCTTAGCCAGTATCTGGAATCCCAGGGGCAACAGGTGCAGGCCATCTCTGGCATAGCATAGTGGCCTGTCGATCATCCCAGGCAGACAGATACTGGATCCCCTCGGAATGACACCAGAAGCTTAGCCAATTGTTGAAGTCAATCATTTTGTCCTTGTACTGTGGTATCATTCTGGGTGATGGCAGGATGCTACTCAGGGCTAGGGTCATACCTGCCTGGGCTACAAGATCGGACAGCTCCTCCATGTCCCTTTTCATGTAGTCCAAGGAGGTATGTCTCAGGTCATTCACACCAACATGGACAATGACAGAGTCATATTTGCACTTCTTGTGGAGTGACCTAAGTGCATGCATTATGTGGCAGACCCTGACACCCGAAAGGCAGCTGACAGTAACTTTCTCCTTGTTTAGCCTGGTGAGTGGAACATCAGTGTGCCTGACTATAGAGTCACCTATGGCTAGAGTGTTGGGTACGTTGTTATACCTTATGGGCTGTGGTTGAGTGGCACACTGAGTTTGTGGGCTATGTGTCATTTGGGTTGTGTTGGGGGGTGGAGGTTGCTTGTGTTTCTGCTTTGGAGGTCCCTGTTGCTTGGGCAGGTTTTTACTGAGAGCCTCCGCGAATGTAGGTGTGTGTTTTGTGTTTCTATGTGTGTGTTTTGGTGGTGAAGGTTTTGAGGGACTATGTGCTGAGTGTGGTGTGGTGCAAGTGTTCACCTTCTCCTCTTGACTGTCTAGTCCAGTCTTGGGTGAAGAGAGCTTTGCTTCCAGTTTGGCTATATAAGTGCATCTCTAACAGGTTGTAGTGTTGGGTGGTAGGAGGAGAGGGTTGTCTGTGTACATGAGGCAATTACTGCATTGCCCCAAGATGCCCAGATTCATCAGGTAGACAGGAGAAAACACCGGGGGCAGACCCTTAGACATGCCTGGATAGGTGCTTATTTGTTAAGTACTAGAAACTGTTTTCCTCTAGACAGTGAGGAAAGTGGAGTGCTGGGGTAATTTGTAGCTTATTTAGTGCTTACAGTAAGTTCTGAACAAGTGCTGAAAGAAAAATCTGGCTAGTTCTAAGAAACAAAATTAATCTAGAAGGCTTCCCTCAAACACAGAAAGGCTTGGGCCCTAGAAGCCTACAAATAGTCCTGGACACCGCAAATCTATATCCATGCTAGAATACCCAGTGGAAAGAGAGAAAGGAGTAGCAGAAACTAAGCTGATTGGCCTTCTCAAATGTTCTCCCTGTACTGGGTAGAATGAAGTAATGACACTAGACTGGGAGGAGGGTCCCACATCAAATTTACACTAGGGGCGGGCAACTACAAAGCCACCAACTATAAAAACACTCTACCAACAGGGAGGGAGGGTGGGAAACAAACTGCCGAAATGTTTCTCACAGCTGAAACAAATAACAAACAAAAAACTGGACACTTAATGTTATATATTATAGCTCCGAGTTTGCTCAGTGTCCTTCCTTCGATTAGCTCAGTGTGAAATGGCAAACAAACTGCAGAAATGTTTCTCACAACTGAAAAGCAGCAGTGAGCCTTTAAATGAAAGTTTTAAACAGCTAAAGGAGCCTCTAGAAAAAAGAGTTTAACTGCAACAAGTTATCAGAAACAAACAACCCAACAGATGCTTAATAAAAGTGGACAATTTCCAGTTAATACCTCACACACAGTGAAACTAGCTAGAAAATACACAGTACACAAAGTGCTATAAATAACAAAGAAATAAAGAACAAAATAAACAAAAAACAGGATACTTAATGTTATATATTATAGCTCCGAGTTTGCTCAGTGTCCTTCCTTCGATTAGCTCAGTGTAAAATAGCAGAACACTCACAACTGAACTTCTTAGGTAACAGAAAGTTGAAACCTGAGACAGCTTTTAAGAAAGAAATCTGAAAAGAACCAATGAGGTGCTTAGTCTAAGCTGCAGTCCAGGTGACCTCAGTCAGCCAATGACCTCAAACAATTCTCTCTCACTGAAATGCCTGATGGCTTTGGCTAAACCAAGATATCCCTGAATATGTGCTCAGACACACAGCCTCCACAAACACTAGGCCCAAATACAAGCCTGAATATGGAAATGCTACAAATATCCCCACTACTTAGAAACAAACTGCAGAAATGTTTCTCACAGCTGAAAAGCAGCAGTGAGCTTTTAAATGAAAGTTTTAAACAGCTAAAGGAGCCTCTAGAAAAAAGAGTTTAACTGCAACAAGTTATCTGAAACAAACAACCCAACAGATGCTTAATAAAAGTGGACAATTTCCAGTTAATACCTCACACACAGTGAAACTAGCTAGAAAAATACACAGTACACAAAGTGCTATAAATAACAAAGAAATAAAGAACAAAATAAACAAAAAACAGGATACTTAATGTTATATATTATAGCTCCGAGTTTGCTCAGTTCGATTAGCTCAGTGTGAAATGGCAGAACACTGACAACTGAACTTGTTAGGTAACAGAAGGTTGAAATCTGAGACAGCTTTTAAGAAAGAAATCTCAAAAGAACCAATGGGGTGCTTAGTCTAAGCTGTAGTCCAGGTGAGTCAGCCAATGACCTCAAACAATTCTCTCTCACTGAAATGCCTGATGGCTTTGGCTAAACCAAGATGTCCCTGAATATGTGCTCAGACACACAGCCTCCACAAACACTAGGCCCAAATGCAAGCCTGAGTATGGAAATGCAACAAATATCCCCACTACTTAGAAACAAACTGCAGAAATGTTTCTCACAGCTCAAAAGCAGCAGTAAGCCTTTAAATTAAAGTTTTAAACAGCTAAAGGAGCCTCTAGAAGAGTTTAACTGCAACAAGTTATCAGAAACAAACAACCCAACAGATGCTTAATAAAAGTGGACAATTTCCAGTTAATAACTCACACACAGTGAAACTAGCTAGAAAAATACACAGTACACAAAGTGCTATAAATAACAAAGAAATAAAGAACAAAATAAACAAAAAACAGGATACTTAATGTTATATATTATAGCTCCGAGTTTGCTCAGTGTCCTTCCTTCGATTAGCTCAGTGTAAAATGGCAGAACACTCACAACTGAATTTCTTAGGTAACAGAAAGTTGAAACCTGAGACAGCTTTTAAGAAAGAAATCTCAAAAGAACCAATGAGGTGCTTAGTCTAAGCTGTAGTCCAGGTGACCTCAGTCAGCCAATGACCTCAAACAACTCTATCTCACTGAAATGTCTGATGGCTTTGGCTAAACCAAGATGTGGGAGTGGTTGTGCGTCTATAAAGGAAATTAAATAGGAAATGGGGGAAGGGTAGGGGAGTGAAGTGAGCCCAGGAAGAAGGGCGAACAGAGTGGGGCTACACCTTGTTGAAATCTAATGCCTGCAAAAAATAATGTGTAAGAATTCTGGTAAGCCCAGAGTCTTTAGTAATGGGGTTTACAAAGCAGATGGACAAAAACTAGCTGGTAGAATGAAAAAAGATGCAGTTGGACAAAAACTTAGCTGGGAGTTAGTATTCAGTATCATTTTTACGGGACAGAAATGTAACTGGAGCAAAAGCTACAGCAGGGAGGATAAGGAAAGAGATAGGAGGGAAGAGACTGGTTGGACCCGGTAATGAGCTACTCAGTGATGAAAGGGAGCGGATACTAAGAGGTTGCAATTACACTAAGTGAAAACGGCCAAAAAATGATAGAATAATACACATACATAAATTGGTTATAATAATGGCTGTCTCAGCTCTCTGTTGTAGCACTGGCATTTCTTTGAGGGCAGTAATCAAGGCAGTTATAATCACCTGAGTAATTTTAGAGTTGTTAGTCAGGGAGGGATGTTAAGAGTTGTCACCTAAAAAAAATCATCCTCAACACTTCTCACGACATTGTCTTAGATCTCATATCAAAGTAACAAACTGTCTCTTATCTCAAACTTCACCATCCACCCACCATCTTTCAGTGACCACTGCCCCATCAGTTTTCATATCCTTTATTCATATGTAAATATACTCCCAAAGGTCAAAGCTCATGACTTTCTGTGATAGATTGAAACATAACATTAATATACTTAATTACATCCTCTTCCTTAATCCCATCCTCTTCTCACTGGACTGCTCACCAATTCTGAACTCAGTTGATCTAAACACTCAGCTGTAAAAGCCCTACTTCCCAATAATCCAAAGGCTATATAAACCAAAAACTAATAAACTGTTAACAAACAAGCTTAAAGTTCCACTACACCTCAGAGATAAGGCATGGTATTCACTGAAAGAAAAGCAAACGCAGGCCAATGTACTCCACAAAGAAGAAGCGATAAATCAACTTTATTTATACAACAGTAAAACGTTAGCGCTTTTGTCCCTGAAACAAACTAGGAACTTCATTAGACAAAATAAAAAATGTTTTAACAGCTTTTTAAATCTTGTAACCTAAAGTGCATGTATAGTGACATCACAAACCACACCTCTAAACTCAGCTAAACCACACCCCTGGTTCATGACATACATACAGCCTTGCTTAAGAGAAAATACCTGAATGAATGACTTGAGTATAAAATGTAATGTATAAGATAACATAGCAAACATTTTTAAATTGTAAACAAATATAAATACTAAAATGCATATCTAATAGACATAAATAAGCAAAAAAGCATATTTTTTTCTGTTAAAAAACTAGTGCAAAATACTTATAAAATCAAGTATTTACATAAAAGTAACTTGTATATATGTAAATGTATATAAAATCAGGTGTAATCTATTCAAGGCTTTTAATTTTAAAACACTTGAAATAGAAACAGCCTCGTTCAACCCAGGCCAAACCTTGGCATTAAAGCTCAACTGCCATATCAATTCTTGTCTTTCAGTAGCAGTGGCCATGCACCCCCACCCCCATTGTTCACTGCTACACTAGCCAACACTATAAATCTAAAATTGTGTCCACTGTTTTCTTTAACATGTTTTGCCAAGGAATTAAACTCACATTCATCTCTGATGTCTCTCATATGTTCCCCAATGTGATGATTCAACTTATGTTCAGTTTTTCCTATGTAGAAACGCATGCATTGGGAACACTTAGCACAATAAATCACTTTTTCTGAGTTGCAACAACATTTACCAAAAATTTTGTAGCTCATCCCATTAATATTAATTTCATTCACTGGCAAAGTGTATGGGCAAAACTTGCACCTACCAGACTTAAACATATATCTTGTTTTTTTGGGGGTGTTTAGATTTTCAAAAAAGCATTTCAAATTCTTGCCCTTTCTATAAACACAAGCTGGGTATTCACCTACATGTTTCATGATATTCCTGTCTGTATTCAATAAACTCCAGTTCTTATTAAGTGTTCGTTTAATAAAGTGGCTGTCAGTAGAGAATGTTGTGATGAATATGGCACTATTGTCAAACTTGGCTTTGTTATTCACCTTGTTTATTACCACGTCCAAACATGTTATGTCTATTGTTGATGGAGCATGGTAGGATTCTGCCACCGATCCATCTAACAGTAGGCTCTGGTCAGTAGGCCCATCCCCCAATAATGCCCTAAAATGTCCATTTTGTCTCTTTGTAATGACTTCCCTCATTACTTCTTGAATTAAATCTCTAGGGTAACCTCTCTTTAGGAACATATTTTCTAAATTATTACATTCTAAAAGAAAAGTTTTCCACAATATAACCATCCTCGCAGCTCTAACAAATTGCCCTTTCAAGACAGCTCTTTTTTGGGTGTGAGGATGGTTGCTATCATAATGGAGAAAACTATTACAACATGTTTCCTTTCGCTATATCTCAGCAACAAACTTTTTGTGTGTACTGTCCTTAGAAATAAGGACATCCAAAAAAGGTATATTTGTTTTACTTTTATTGCTTGTGAATTTTCGGAATTTATTAGTTTGGTTGATATACATTAAAAACTTGTCTAAAACATCTTTTTGACTGTCCCACAAAATAAAAATATCATCCAAGAAATGTAAATATATGAAACAATGTTGAAACAGTGGGTGGCCTGTGAGGAAACACCTTTCCCATTCTGTCATCACAATGTTTGCGTACAAACCTCCACAGGCTGTGCCCATTGCTACTCCCTCTAATTGATGGTAATATTCACCATCAAACAAAATTAAATTGTTTTCTAATACAATTTCTAAAAGTGTTTCATATACGTTAACATTATTTTGTGGGACCCCTTTACTGACTAAGAAGTCACAAAACTATTCCATCCCGACTTCATGAGGGATGGACGTGTACAAGTCTTTTACATCTATCGTTACAAACACAAAGTTTTCCTTGTACCTTATTTTGTTCATCCTTGTCAAAAAATCCCATGAATCCTTACAAACACTAGCTTCTTCTTGTACATATATTTTTAACTTTTGATCAAGGAATTTTGCTAGGGGGTATGTCATGGATCCACGTGCATCAACGATCGGTCGCATAGGTGGTTGATTTATACATTTGTGCATCTTCGGCACACCAACAATTGTAGGTGTTTTAGGATAAAGCACAGTTAGGTAATTTAGCGCATCTATACTAACGGACCCTTCAATAAACAAATCATATAGGTTACCCTTTATTCTAGTATACATTGTGTTAACTTCACTTAAAGAGCTCCTATGTAACTGTTGCTTAAAATTTCTTTCATTTTGTGCACACAGTCACTGTAGTTCATAATCACAATACCACCCTTTATCAGGTTTAAATATTCTGATGTTAGGGTTTGTGTCAAAAGATTTAGTTCAGTGGCTTCAATTTCTGTGAGATTATATGTTTTCTTGTTTTGTTTGTTACTTTTTATAGCCCATGCTCTAAGGTCTAACTCACACATTCTTTTGAATAGTTCTAAAGTGGGTTGCATAGGGGGATTATATGTGCTTGAAACTCTAAAGGGCTCACACACAACTTGGTTGTTCCTAAATAGCAATTTAAAAATTTTAAAATTTAATTTTCGAATAAATAGTTTCAGGTCAATTAGTGACTGTACCAGATTCATTTTTTTGTTAGGAATAACAATGAGTCCCTTTGCAAACAAGTCACATACTGTAACATCAAAAACCAAGTTAGTAAAGTTATACAAGTTAAAGTCATTGTTTCTGTTTGTAATGATTTTTAACACAGGTAGCAGGAAGTGTTGTGGGGGAGTAAAAGTATAAGGTGTTAAACTGTTCAATGTCTCCAGCTCCAAGCACCCCTGTTCCTGCCCCTGTTCGGCTGGAACCTCTCTCTCTTTTGGCACTTGTCCTGCCATTGTTGACCCCCTGGGTTGTATTTCATCATTTGTTGGTTCATTAACTGTTCTGAACATCTCAACACTTGGGGTTGTTCTTCGTCTAAAAAAGTTTTGTCGTCTTCTGTATTGTAAGATAGTCCCTGGTTGCTGTCAGTTACATTTATTCTGCTTTTAGTAAAAGTCTTGCTACCCCAAGTTTGTGACTGAGGGGTGAGGGGTAGGCAGTAAAAGCCTTATATGCATTTTGGTCTCTCTCCAATTTTTTTATCTTTCTGTTTTTTATGCTGACCATTTGTTCATCTATAGAATAACATATTCTTTTATATTCAAATTCGTTGTTTTTAAACTGAATGTCCGACATCAACAATTTATCTAATTCACTAGCTTCTTTTGTAAGTGTTTGCATCAGTTTGTTGTTGTCATCAATCACAATTTGCATGTATTCAAGGCCAAATCTATCAAACAAAGTCAACAATTATTTATACAAAGGATACTCTACAACAAGTCCCTGGGGATAGTGCCAGACTCGTAGGCCTTTTGGCACTATTTATTGCTTTATACATTCCCCAAAATATAAATTGTCCATCTGTAGTTTTTTTTTATCTTTACCAAAACATAATCCAACTCATTTAGTTTGTCGGCAAAACAACAAGAATCAGTACCTCTATTTGTAGTGCTTAAAAATGCCCGTTCTTGTAACCATTCATTTAAAGAGGGTAGAATGTTTGCAGTGGTGATATTCCGGTTAAATCCATTTAAGTCCTTGTTGGAAAAAGTAGTAGTAGTTGTTGAACTAGATAAAAATTGCTCCACATTGTTAGAGTTGGTAGCACATGGTCGGTCTTAGGCATAGGTGATCTAGGCGACCACCTAGGGCGCCGTACAGGCCGGCCTCGTAAAGGGTGCAATATTTATTTATTCATTTTTTTATGTTAATTAGTTTAATTAGTGCATTCTTTCTTCCCAGTGCCTGGAGCATGTGGCAGGAAGAAAGAATACATTAACTAAACTAATTAAAAAAAAATACCTTTTACTGCTGTATAAATAAAGTGGATTTATCACTTCTTTTTTATGGAGTCCTTTGGCTTGCATTTGCTTTTCTGTGGAATACTGGTTTGTTGCTGCTTTTTTGGTTTTGGTTGTATTTGCTGAAAGCCCTCTCACTACCATAAACAATGTTACACCTAGCTACACAATCTTACCATGCAAGCAATATACCATCATAAAAGCACCACATCTCACTGAGATCACCCAAAAATGTCTGAAAAGAGTTCAGTTAACTTACAGGATGGAATAACCTTTCCTCATTAAATTCCACTTCTTCTCAACTTTCTGCTTCAGATTTCCATTCTCATTTCAGCAACCTTCCTGTCCCTTACTCAAGCTAATTCCAAACTGCTTCTTCCAACCCCTCATACAACACTTTATTCTACCTATCACATTCAAGGACATCCACCCCCCCCCCCCGATAGAGACAACCCTCACCCATGGTTTATTTATTACTGAAGAGACAACATCAAAAGATCACTGAAAGACATCTAAAACCTGTGATATGGATTTCTAATATCTGCAAAAATGCCATTGTACAATCTCTCCCTAAGAAACCCAGTCCCACCACGCCTTCAGATGTCTTACCCATTTATATTCTCCCTACACTAAGAAAGATTCTGTAAAATTACTTTACTTGCAACTCAGTACATCAACCAGTGTCACCTTCTTTGTAAAAACAGTCTGGCTTTTGGTCTTGTCACAGGACATTGACAGCTATCTAGACATACAGTGTCAGCATTCTTCTTGGAATGGACAAAGGTCTAATTACTGGATCCATTTTTATGACCCTCACCACAGCCTTTACTTCTTTTTCATCACTAAGTTCGCCTATGCCATCTCACTGAAATAGGCATTAGTTCTGACATACTGCCCTGGTTCAAAAAGTATGTCTCTGACACTTTTCAATGAATTTCAACCCATTACTCTCTGCATCAGTCCCTCGGCTAAAAGGGATCTCTCAAGGATCTATTCTGGTACCCATCCTCTTTTCTGTGTACATTAACAAATTTCCTTTTGACTTACCCCATCTTCCTCTCCTGTGTTATGCTGATGACATGGTCCTATCCTGCTCCAACCATTCTATGTCCTCTCTTGAACTCAAACCTCAGGTTGCTTTTCATGCCCTTATTCAATGGGTCAATGATAAACAATTATTACTTTACTCGTCTAAAACAAAAACAATGCATTTTGGTACTAGGCAAAAGTCTACTTCTATCTCCAGACCTCAACAAATTTTCGATCATCTGAATAACATTAGTGAAAATGTCGCCTCATTCAAATGCTTAGGGGTTTTGTTGGACCCCCTTCCTAAATTTCCATCTCCATCTAGAATATACACAAAAAAATCCACTTTCTCCTATTTTGGGCTACAAGGATCTCCCTTCTTCTTTCCAGACCCTGTGGGAATGCCATAGGTAAAGGTATCCTAATGGCTCAGCTGGAGCATGGTCTCCCTCTGATTGTTGTTGCAGCCTGTAAAATAAATGCATCCACCATTCACTGCATTTCAAATGCCATATGCAGAGCCATCATTCTCTTGCCAAGAAATTACCACCACTGCAAATCCAATTTAAAAGCTAACTGCTGATAACCTCTCCCACACACCTGCACAAAACCTCTTCCTCCAGTTCCACTATCTATTGGATTCTCACAAACACTCCTAATCTCTACCATAATCCATCTACTCTACCTGACTTTCTTAAGTGACCGTCTTCCTATCACCATTCTAAGACACTCTACCCAAATACCCAAACCACACCTCTATAGAGATTGTTGTAAACTCTCCGACTTCAATATCTACCCATTCAACTCCATACTGTCTGGTATTGACTGGTCCATCCTCAAGAAAACTCCTCTGGATGATGTAGTGAGTAAATTTAATAGCATCTTCCTGGACTGAACTCCCTTCGCCCTTCTAGGAGAATTAGAATCAAAGCTAACTATGTCCCTGGCTTTCTAAAGATACTATATCCATAATGCATAAAAGAGACAGTGCCTGGAAGGCCTGGATCAAAACAAAAACACCCCTACTACAAAATTACAAACAACTGCAGAATCTTGCCAAAAAACTAATCAATAAGGACAAAAAATTCTACTACAGCTCTACCCAAATCAATAGCATATCCAACCCTCAAAAGTTTTGGTCATTCCTAAACAAACTTCTTTCTCCTGGCTGCTCTTCCAACCCTTCCCCTTTCCCAAATAAACCTCCTTCCGAAACAGCTACCCTCCTCAATGAGTACTTCATTGACACAATTTGAAAACTCACCACCACCTCTAACACAACTGCCCCCTGCACTTTCTAACCCACTTTCTAATCCACCCAACACAAACCTCTTCTCCTTTCAACCTGTTCCCACTTCCTACTTCAAATCTCTACTTCTGAAGCTTAAACCCTGCTCTCCCTCTACAGATAATCTTCCTCCCTCCTTCCTCAAACTTGCTGCTGAATCTATAGCCTATCCCATATCCATACTAATCAACAGATCCATTCAAGAAGCAACAGTCCCTCTCTTATGGAAATCCTTCTTCACCATCCCCTTGCACAAAGGGGGAACTCAACTGACCCATCCAACTACAGACCCATTGGAATCCTATCCCCTATATCCAAAATACTCAAAAAATGCATCCACTCACAGCTTCTTAACTATCTTCTACAACAAAACCTGCTTACTTCCACCCAACATGGTTTTCGGCCAAACCATAGCACATCTACTGCCCTCTTTGCTTTCACTTATACCCTTGCTGAGGCCCATGATGATAACCAACTCATTATCCTGCCTTCTCCTTGACCTCTCCAAAGCATCTGACACAGTCTCCCATCCTATCCTCCTATCTAAACTATCCATGCTCAACCTATCTCGTACCTCCCTATCCTGGTTCTCCAGCTACCTCTCTGATAGGCTACAATCAGTCAGATGGCTGTCATCCTGTTCTCCCTCCAGTCCAGTCACAGCAGGTGTTCCACAGGGTTCTATCCTGGGCCCCCTTCTATTTAACATTTTTACTGATGAACTGTACACATCCTGCAAAAAATCAGCTCTAATCCAATATGTTGATTTTTCAACCCTCATCTCCACTGCTTGCAATATCTCTGAACTCAATACCCAAACTCATGACGCCTTTCTAGCTGTTGAAAAGTGGCTGTCAGACAATCATCTCATCCTAAACCCTAAGAAAACCAAACTTCTGCTCTTTCTGCCTCATTCACTCTCCCGTCTTAAGTCCACATTTGTCATCACATCCTCTAATAACACCATTATACAACCTGAACGTCACACTAAACTTCTAGGTGCCATCTGCAACTGGTTTCAAAGTTACCTGTATGACCGCCAACAATCCATTGTATGGCAGAATGACATATCTCCCCAACTACCTGTCTCCATAGGGTTCCCCAAAGATCCATCCTTGGACCCCTACTCTTCTCTGTTTTCACCAATAATCTAGCCTCTGCCACCAAACATGGCACACTCATACAATACGCAGATGACTCAATCATCATCTGCTCAGTCCAGTCCCTACCCAAACTGCAAAAAGTCACACAGGAAGCCTTTTCCTCTGTTGAAACTTGGTTATCCGATGCCCAATTAATACACAACCCAAACAAAACTAAACTACTCATCTTCCAACCCACCAAACATACTCAAAACAACTCTCACTTTAACATCACAGCAAAAGACAACACCACTATATACCCAATGGAACACACCAAATTGCTAGGAGTGGAAATAGACAATAAACTAAAATTTGACATTCACATATCCTTGACCATAAAAAAAGTCCACAAAAAACTAGGAGCGCTATACAGAAATAAGCAACTTCTCACCAAAGCAGCAAAGGTTTCAATAGCAAATTCCCACCTTATCTCCACCCTACTTTATGCCTGTCCAATATATACCAACCTAAGGCAATGCGATCTAAACAAGCTAGAGACCTGCTACAACAAAATCACCAAATTCACCACAAGGGCATCCTACCATAGTCACCACTGTCATTCACTTGCGGAACTGGGCTGGCTTGAACTCCCTCACCTCCTTCAATGGTATCAACTCTCACTCATCCACAAACTAGTAAATCATCCACTAAATGTCCCATCCCTCCAGAATCTACTCCAACCCTATCGCACTACCAGACCACTAAGATCCAGCAACAAAAATCACTTGCAGATCACTAAAGCCAATAACTCTGCTGGTGAAGCACTATTCTCTTGCACTATAGCCAAATTATGGAACTCCTACCCACCCACAATTACCTCCATACCATCATGCACCCACTTCAAAACTTTACTAAAAGCGCACCTAAAAACATGCTGGCTATGCCCTTGCAACTCCCACTCTAATATCACCCTCCCCATCCAACCACTACCTTTCTTTCCACTCCACTAACTACCTTGATTATAGCAAGCTCAGATGCTCATAAGCCAGTGCTTATTATACAGCAGAAACTTATTCTTGTAACATTTGTTAATGTCTGTTATGTACTTCACAGATAAGGATTCTAGTTGTCTACTGATGTACTATGTTCTTCATCTGTAAATATGTTGTAAGTAATTGCTATGTAAATTGTTAATCGCTATGTAATCCAATGTAACTACTGTCTGTTTATTTTAACTGTGGAGCTTTTCTCCCCCGGGCCTCCGCTGAAAATGGACCTACGTCCAGTCGGACACTCCCAGTCAACAAATATAAATAAATAAATAAATAAATAAATAATAAATAAATAAATCATTGATGATGAACTCAAGTCAATGAACATATACTCCATTGAATAAAAAAAAAAAAAACACACCAGAAACTCAGCCTGCTTTATTGTAATAGAAAATGTCTTACTTCTAATGCTAGACTCTCCCTGGCACAGGCAATTCCTCCTCCCTTCCCTTCTTTATGTCACATCTGTCCTAACTAACATTCAGTCCACAACCATGTCCAAACTACAACAAACTTACCACAAAATTGCAAGGTTTATCACCAACTCCCCTTACAGCTCTCACCATTGCCTTGCACTCAACCCTCCCTCCAATGGCTTGAACTCCCCCAACTACTCCTTCAATCGCAATTCCAAATAATACACTTAGTACTTTATAAACCTTCTTCCTGCCCAGGTCTCTCCTCCCTGGTATCCACCTATACCCCCTCTAGGACCCTCCGCACCTCCAACCAGCAGCTCCAGGATATCTACAAACCAAAGAAAACTCCAGGGAAACTACTCTATAAATGTTCTGTAGCCCAGGCTTGGAACAAACTCCCCTTAAACACATGATCCATTACCAATCCATTATACTTCAAAACAGAGCTCAAACTCTACCTGCTTAACAACAAAACTTGTCCCTGTCATGACCCTACCTAACACCTTGTCTTTTCTACATTGCATTCCCTTCATATGTCCACTTCTTTAGTCTCAATTTTCTCCACTTTGTAACCTACTGGTATTTATCCAGAAATTGTAATCTCTAAACATTTATAGATCAATCATTTCAATTTTGACACTGCTATTTATATGTAATGTTACTGCTTATTTTTCCATTTAGTTTTTTTTTTCTCTTCTTTGTTCCTCATTGTTTACCTGCATTGGTAATTATATTATCTTGTAGTATAAATCTGTATAATACTGTACATTATCTTTGAAACTGGAGCTATTGGAAATTATATTAACTTGGAGTATAAATCTGTACAATACTGTGCATTATTTTTGTAAATGGCACTTTTTTCCTTGGGTCTCCACTGAAAATGGGCTTCTATCCCAGCTGGACTAACCCAGTTAACAAATATCAATAAATGAATAAATAAAACTGGTTACCTGTGACGCAATGTGCTGACTTTCTACTTGCCTCCCAGCTGTTTAAACTTATAAGTTAAGAGAACTTCTCCCCACTAGCCTCCAGACTATTCAGAAATGCACCAATATGCAACCTTAAAAGTCTTAATCACTCAGGTCTTCTCCTTCAACCCCCCCAAACTAAGCTTCTAGTCCTTGGTCCCAAACTCTTGGAATCTATCCCATCTTTTCTTAAAGATCATACCTCTTACCCCATTTTATAATCAGAACTAAAAGCACATTACAGGACTCAAGGAAAACGGAATTGCTCTATCCCTCTCTGGTCATATAACTTAACCTCTTCCTACCCTAATACCATCTACATAGCTTACTCTGATTCTTTCAGCATGACAAATCTGATACCTACTCTGTAAATAATGCATCTATACATATTGTGCTTTATAAGTTACTCTGTATATAATGTCACACATCTTATGTCTTTATAAACTCAAGAAAACTGTGATATTCACTTATGTATATATAATAATATAGTTATGCAGCAGGAGGCAAATAGCAAATATTCTGCAGACCTAGAGATAGAGTGAGGTTATTAAGCTAGCATGAGAGAAGTGAAGGAAAGTTTTTGTGGGACTGGAGAGGTGCAACCATAAAGAGGGTGCCACGGCAGCTCAGTGATTAAAGATTCTGGTTCACAGCTCTAGGTTAAAGAGTTCAATCCTAACCTCTGCTTGTATTCTATGTGGAATTTATGGGTCTATAAAACATCCATTTACTTAATCAAGTTAACAACTAAATAAGTGAAAGTGCAGGTGCCAACGGCAGACTGACGGCAGGGGTGAGCTTGACAGAATAAAGCCAGAAGAATGGAGTTGCAGGATAAATTTGAAGTGGTATGTTACGTGATTAAGTCAAAATAATCATTGCATTTATCAATAACTTAAAAATCTAACACTGATCCCTCCATATTTTCTGAGCAGAGCATTTCATTCTTAAGTGACCTAAACTGTTATCACAATCACTCAAGACTTATGAAGCACAGGGACTTTCAGCAACAGCCATGACATAAGAAGTGGCTTAATTTCAGTAAAAGACATGCTACATACTATGCTGTCAGGGTCAAAAACCATGCTGGTCAGAAAAACAATGAGAACCTGAGGTGATACAGCTGTGACAAGTACAAATTGCACAAGTAAAATCAGCTGCACTCGCAGCAATGTCACCACTCTAAGGTAGGACTGAGCTAACATTGCAAAAACAGCAACTAAACAAATTCTCTTCTTTCTATGGAATTACTATTATATCCTTATACATAACTGTAATACGAATGCTAGAAATAGCTTTAATTTACAGCTGTTTGCAGGCAGTTACCTGGATGCATCATAAAGAAAACTGCAGACCAGCTTATGCAGTTAATAAGCCACAGTTCTAAAGCATTACTTTTACTCTCTTGCAAGTACTTTGTGAGCCTGGTGTGGGATTCATATGACAGCCTGAGTCACTGAGAGAGTGGAATCTGTCACAGCTCCTACACACAGTGACTGCGTCTCTCATATATCTTCAAACAATGCTAACTATGTCAGACAGAAAATGAATTATTGGAATGATGATCTCACAATGCATAAATGATACAGTTAAAAGCATGATGGAAAGGATTTTTTTAATGGATTTTATTAATTCTAGTCGTAGTTTTACACACACACACACACACACACACACACACACACACACACACACACACACACACACGAACTACGCGCAACACTAATGCTTAAATGACAGATGAAACAATATGCACTCAACCATATGACTGAATCATTTTTTAAGTAAAAAATGGCGACATTTTGGGTGACATCCAGTTGCTGGCTTTGAAAAACATGATTTTCTCAAGTGTTTTAAAAAAGAAGGATTTTTTAGGAGGCTGGCAAAAGCAAATTAGCAACTTGTCACCTAAACACGCACACACGCGTGCGTGCACACAAACACACACACACACACACACACACACACACACACACACACGTACACACTCTCTCTGCACAAAAGGAAGAGTCACGGCTGGGTAGTAGGCTGTAACTCATTAAACATCAGGAATTTGTGTTACAACAAGGAGACAAAATTACATGCAATTTATTTATTTTCCACCTAGTAGAAATGTTTATCTAGGGAAAGCATAATATATTTTAACCAGCTAAAATTATAGGGCATTGCACATTACTGTATATAATTCCTTATTATAGAAACTGAATATCACTTTCACCAACTTCCCTTGTGACATTGTCCATTTCCATTGGGCTTGGACTCAAAACCTCAAACAAATTCTTAACTCAGCAGTATTAAGCACTGGCCATAAATATTGTGCAGGCTTAATGGAATACTGCATAGACCAGAGATGTCAGCCTCTTCAGTCAGTGAAAAGAAAACGACTATGCAACAAAACAAGGTACATCAGGCTTGAAAGCTATTTTTTTATTTCATTTTCTGTTGTTAAAGGAAATATGGCATCTGTTAAATACAGCTGTGAATATTCTACTGCACTTTTTAAGTTGAAGCAAACTAAACCACTTTTGCTGAATGAACTATACTATTCTAATAACACGGACAATTTTTCCACTAGAATTGATACTGTAATTCCTAATGACAGAATGAATGTGTCTTCTAACAGTTGTAATTCTTTGCAACATAATTTAAGTTCATTTGAAAGTAATCTTCAGAACCATGTCATTGGTTTAGATGGCATTGGTTTAGGTGACACCGAACATCAAGAATTTAGAGGTACAGGAACCCATTTTCAAGCTCCAGCAACAATACATGAATCACACCATGGTTTTCATCCACAGTACACTCACATCAGCAAGGAAGTAATGGATCTATTAAGACAAGATTTTGAAGGGAACCCATTTTTAGTTGAGGAGTCAGAGCGAGGGAACCGTCACTTGTATGATACACCCTACACTAGTTATATCAGGTATGTTGAATGCAAACCTCTCATTATGAGGCTTGAAAGGAAATTCATGTCATTCAAAGGAGTAGAACTAGACATCCAATTTTTAGAATCTTGTGTACAGCTTGGTATAGTCCCCAAAGGTTTACGTATTATTAATTTTCCAAACAGGACTAAGAGAAATTTGTTTTTACATACATAATTAAGCAAATTATACAATGAATGGTTTGAAAGCTTTAGAAATCATTACTGCAGACAACAAAGAACAGTTAACAAAGATTGGAGATGACATCTCTTCTCTTAATGAAAGTATTTGCAGTCACCCTGAATTTTGTATTTACAAATCCTTGTACGATTCCATTCTTCCCAAAATTACTAGGTACTCAGCTACACTATTTTACAATAAAAAAGGACAAATTAAAAAGGGACCAACAACAATACCAAAGGGGGTTTGCTTACCCCATTAGACAAGCATTTTTTAATGATGTCTCTCAGGGTCAGGGTGTCCGTCAGTTTCAAAACTATGATGGTAATGGAATTTTTTTTCCTGATAACAATAGGAAGGCATCCAGTACACTTTTGGGATCTCGTTCCACAGTACATTTTAATAGTAAAAAAACGGGTTGGTCAGATGAATAATACACATACTCAGGCCTACAGACACGGTGAGAGATATTTTTATTCTAGGGGTGGATTTTTTCCAAATAACAGAGTAAAAGGTCCATTAATCACTCAGTTTCCACACCCCTGTGGCAATTTCC
>NC_056750.1:328944671-329124671 GCF_019279795.1 Protopterus annectens | reverse complement strand
GAAAAGCTCATTGTTTATTGTTCATTATAATACATTTCTTAATGTAGTTTAATTTTATTAATTAATTAATTAAACATTTGATTACTGGGAAAGTCCAACTTGTAACAAAGCCAATTTTCAGGGGTGGCCTGGGGAGAAATGCTCCAGACGCATGTCTTTGTAATGTGGGAGGTAACTGGAGCACCCGGAGGAAACCCACACGAAGGCAAGGAGGACATGCAGACTCCACACAGAAGGCACTCCAGCCAAGACTCGAGCCAGATAACCTCTTGCTGTGAGGCAACAATGCAACCACTGCACCATCCAAGGGATTTGCCCAGTGTGGGGATTGTACCCACCATCCTGAGTGTAACAGTGTCATGCTCCACCGACTGAGCTAGCCAGACTACTGGTTAAGTAGGGTTCTTATAGGACCCAAAAGAAGGTGAACTATGCCTGGGCAGGGTGAAGCCAGAGGAAACTCTGGTGGAAGTCTGTAGTGGCCCTGATGTGGAAATCAGTTGTCCAGCCTGGGTATAGGGGTGAAAAACTAATTTGACCATCTAGTCGCTGGTCCCCTCTGATGTTTCCCTCAGGATAGCTGGCACTCAGCGGATGCAGTTTTATCTGGTAAAGCAAATGATTAGAGGTCTTGGAGCCGAAACAATCTCAAACCATTCTCAAACTTTAAATGGGTAAGAAGCCCGACTCTCTGGCTTGGAGCCAGGCATCGAATGTGAGCACCCAATGGGCCACTTTTCGTAAGCGGAACTGATGCTGCAGGATGAACTGAATGCTGGGTTAAAGCACCCAATGCCGATGCTCATCAGACCCCAGAAAAGGTGTTGGTTGATATAAACAGCAGGACAGTGGCCATGGAAGTCGGAATCCGCTAAGGAGTGTGCAACAACTCACCTGACAAATCAACTAGTCCTAAAAATGGATGGTGCTGGAGAGTAAGACCCATACCTGGCTGTTGCCAGTGGTGGGAGCCGAGGGGGCTACACTGTGATGAGTAGGAGGGCCACCACATGGCACTGCAGCCCAGGGCGAGGGCCCGGGTGGATCCACAGTGGGTGCAGATCTTGGTGGTAGTAGCTTCAAATGAGAGCTTTTATAAAATAAGAAAAAGTATTTCTGTACTACCAACTGTCAGAGGTAGCTCCTAAATGCTTTATCCCATGCATGGGTCCCCTCGAATTATCTATGTTATGATCCCAGTTATTTTCATTAGGGGTAACATATGATTATTGACCACAGGATGGGGAAGGCTTAATCTCTAACCAAATAGGGTAGCTTAATTCAAGTATAAAAAGGGAAATTGGACAGGCTTAAAATGGCCCTCAAGGGCAGCTAGCCTAGTACTTACCTATGAACTTATTTCAGGAAAATGCTGGCTTTTAATTGTACCAATTTGCAAGAGTAAGGCTTTATCAACAGAGGTCAGGCAATAATGTTAAAAGATTTACGCTTTTATATCAAGTGAGATGAGACAAACACATTGCCTATTTTTGCTTACTTGCTAGGTTAAAACAATGAGCTATAATCTTTATGTGCTGTTACTGGTAATAAATGTAACTCTGATATGAGTTTTTCAAAGCTCTTGCTGACCCATTATCTGATTTGCACTTAAAATTTACTCCTATAATTACATTTCATTTACTAAAGATAAGTTTTACCCCAATTCCAGGAATCCTATCTCTCCATTTCTCTCTCTCACTATCTACATATATGTATGTATGTATGTATGTGTGTGTGTGTGTGTGTGTGTATATATATATATATATATATATATATATATACACATACATACACACATGTATGTGTGTGTGTGTGCGTGTGTGTGTATATATATATATATATATATATATATATATATATATATATGTATGCCAACTGGCTCACTGACAGAACCCACACTGTAAAAGTTGCAGACTCCAAATCTGACCTCAAAGCAGTGACAAGTGGCGTACCACAGGGTACCGTCCTGGGACCTCTCCTGTTTGGTATCTACTTCTCTGAAGTACAGGCTAACACAGAAGGCCTCTGGGAAGTTTGCAGATGACTGCAAACTAGGAGCCATAGTCAAGTCCCCAAATGTTGTGGACATCCTACAGAAGGGCCTCCCTGAGACAGATGCTGGTGTCATAGCCATGGCCTCAAGCTCAATGCCAAAAAGTACAGTGTCATCCCCTTTGGTAAAAACTCTGTACCTATGAACTACCACATAGGCAGCAATCTACTTAACACCGAATGCGTGATAAGAGACCTTGGGACCCAGGTGGACAGTAGTCTCTCCTTTGATAGTCACATCGCCACAGTAGTCAGGAAGTCCTTCTACGTGGCACACCTCATTGTAAAAGGGTTCTCATCCAGGAAAAAGAGGTCATTATTCCCCTCTACTCGTCACTCATTAGACCCATTATAGAGTACAACACCCCTTTTGGAATGTACTTCACAAGACATTTGCAGCAGCTGGAAAGGCCACAGAAGTACCTCACAAAGAGGATTACTGGCCTCAAACAAATGCCCTACACTGACCGCCTCAAAAAACTCCAGCTTTACTCTGTAGCATATCGCCTACTCCGAGGTGATCTCTGCCTAACATATAAAGCTATGTCAAACCCAGAGCTGTTGGACATGCTACATCTAAAGAAATCCCAATCCCTCCGAGCTACACGCTCTAGGAACCTTAACCTTGTCACCACAATAAACAGGACACGCTGGAGGGATAGATTTCTGTCCCAGAGACTTCCTATACTCTGGAACAAGCTACCCATCTATGTCAAGCAAAGTTCTTCATTAGCACTCCAAGAAAAATCTTGATGAGTGGATGGGAAATAGGAAATACACCCCGGGGATCACTTCTGTGTCTCTGCTGGACAGTGGCACAGGAAAATAACTTTCTTGGGTGGTGTAAGCTATGGAACCTTGCTGGTTAGGCTTACGTAGGCCCTTGGGCTGATAGCCTAGTACCTACATATGAGCCTATATGTACACACACATATATATATATATATATACACACACATGCATACATATATACATATAAATATATATATATATATATATATATATATATATATATATATATATATACACACACAAACACACACACACACATATGTTAATGTGTAGACTTGAATTTGAAATTTAATGCATTCACAGTAAGTTTTTGTTGTCCTTAAAAATAAAACTTTTGGCATGACAGGTATGACGACCCACCGCTGGACCAGTTATCAAGGAGTGTCAATCCTCACCACTGGCACCTGTAGGGAGACGTTCACTGGGAAGATAATAAGTGCACACAGTGTTTCCAGATGCAGCTCTCTGCATCAAGTGCAATTTCTCTTAAGAGCACACAGAGACTACAGTCAATCTGGGGCTGGTTTCTCCCTCTTTCGCCAGATCCCCAATAAGTTTCCTCACTGGCACACCTATAGAGTTGAGATCTCAGCTGAGTGACCAAGCCAAAACCTCCAGCACCCTCTCTGTCCAGCCAGTCCTTTGTGCCCCTGCCTAAGTAGTTGACACACACACACACACGCTTTGAGGTCTAATTTACACACACACACACACACACACACACACACACACACACACACACACACACAAAAACACACCTAGGAAAGGCTGGCACAGGTTTACTACCTACACCCCCTTCTGCCCAGTCTATAAGGTAATTTCCAGTATCAACAGTCACTGCTCAACAGCTACTTTAAGACCCTTAACCAAGGGTGACCAATTTTACTGTGTAATATTAATACAAATAGTAGTTTGACCAAGAGCAAGGCTATTAGGAGTGGCCCTCACAGTGTCACCAAATAAATACGCAAGCACTCTCAAAACTTAAATATCCCTAAACATATCAGCCACAATGAAAGGTTTACATATATTTAATAACAAATAATAAAAGAATAAGAAAATGCTCAGTGTATATATTCACAGCGACATCAGAGTTCAAAACCACAGGAAATATTTAAAATAACATTGCAGTACAGGTTCACACAAATAAAGAAAAACAAAATCTAAACTAAGCTTCACTATATTCCTGTCTGAATCTAAGAGAGACACTATACCCTAGCAACTTTCTTAGAGCAAGGCAGATGTGGTGAATGGTTCTTGTTGTTGTTAGGTCCAAGACAGAATGCAGAATGCTCTGTCTCACTAAGAGACTTCTCAAAATAATATATAAAACATCATTGCTCGGATAGCTTGCAGAATGACATCATTTCTGGTCATCTGACTTCTAGTTGTCATGCTAACCCCCATTGATGGCAGCTGGCAGTATTTAGCATCTACCTGTAAAAATATCCAGACAAGGGCTTTTCTCAGATCTTTGGCAGGTGCTGGAAGTCATAAAACAACTGCATTCCTTCATGCTTCTAAGTAGCTTCCAAGTAGCATTAGTTCACCCCAAAGACAATACAGAAAGCTTCCTAGTACAGACTTTGTCTCTCTAGCTGCACTGAAACCTGAGAGATAGCCTCTGTATGGCCTAGCCTATAAAGTGATTATTTTTCTAAAGTTTGCTGGACTGAGGTTAACCCTCCAGTTTCCTCTGTTAACATATACGTATAATCACTTACAATAGTACATGTACATTTCTGTTCTCTTCCAGTATGGCACACTGTGGATACAGTTTAAGCACAAGCACTTTACAAATACCTTTTTCAGCACAAATATCTGTACAAAGTAGTTTGATATACACATGACATAAAGTTATAATACATTTGTAACACAAGCATCTTGTATAAATCAGTTTGATATTCAGAAATGCCATATAATTATTTACAAAATTCCAGCTAGCTGTGCTGGCATTACCTCCTTTTGTCAAGACAGGTACTTTCTTCCACAGTATGGTAACACCTCTTCTTTTATTAAACAGATGAAAAGCAAATGGCTTCAAACCTCTGACTGTGAAGATAATTTCTGTCTTCTTCTAATAAATTAGTTCCTTGTTGTAAAAATAAGGCCGGCATTCATAGTGACTTACACAGTTGCGATATTATGATTATATAATGAACGGTCAACATCTTAACTGATTAACACATAAAACAATAACCAAAACAAGCCAACAATTCATTATACTGACAACAGAAATTACCAACACCCAGTACGTCCAAAAAGTAAACCATTTCTTCTTCTGATATACTAACCATAACCCTATCACACATTCAGCTCAAATTTGTGTGCACAGTGGTACAGTGGTAGTGACACAGAAAGGGATTTTTTTAAGGTAAAATACACAGTTAAGTCTTAGGTACAGGGTTGAGGATAGCATGTATTACTAAGGTAGAGGGGTGTTAAAAATAACATAAATAAGTAAAATCCTACAAATGTGGTCTATGTTGCTATTTCTGACAACTGCAAGGTATTGCACATATGTAAGAAGTCTCATAGGATGTCCCAGAGGATGTATGAGTACAATGAGGACTATAGGATTAAGACAGACCTCCCTCTAATGCTCTAATTATCTCTTCACAGAACTGTAACAATTAAAGAATGTTTAATAAACTTTTTGTTATTGATAACATTTAGTTAGACATTACAAGAGGTGGTTTGGTAAATCTGTTATAGAAAATAAAGTTTCAGTGGCAATTACAGTTGAATGCTTATGTGATGCACAGAATTAATAACTCTGTAACCATTAATTAAGATTCAACTGTATGAAGCTGGGAAGGACTGTTTTCATAGTTGCAATGTAATTTTAATAGTTACTTTTCTTTTACAAATTGTTATACATTCTGTTTTTTAACTGGAATTCTTTGACTGTTTCATAAATATTTATGACAATTACATGTTTTTATAATTCTTTAAATTTAATTTATCTCACTGATGGTTTAAAGTCATGTGTCATTTGATAATCTTACTGTTGAAAAACTCCAATTATTAAAAAAAAAAAAAAAAAAAAAAAAAAAATCACTCGAAAATGACTATTGCCTGGTTTCCCAGTTCCAGTGTTGTTTATTTTCAGTTCATCACACAAAAACTGCTTTTGTTTTTAAAGTTACAAGTGAGTCAGCAAATAAAGTAACTGCTGAAAGAGTTGTATATTTGTTATAGGGTTAATTATTTAAGATTTTTATTGTAAGACTTTTATTATGGGTGATAAATGTTTGATTATGATTTTTACCATGAGACGTTTAGTCTGGATTATAGGTTCATAGGTTGTAACTAGGCTATCAGCCCTAGGGCCTATACAAGCCTAGCCATAACAATTCCCTGGCTATTTCTTCCCACACTATTTACTTCCCTGGACCCCTGTCAGGTAGGGTGACTGACGTGATCCCCGGGGTGAATTTCTTTTCTCTCATCCAATCATCAAGGTTCCTTTTGCAGAGGGCCAAAGAGGCGCTCTGCTTGACATGTATGGGCAGTCTATTCCAGAGTCTGGGGAGTCTCTGGGTCAGGAACCTATCCCTCCAGCTCGTTTGTTTATTGTGATGACAAGGTTTAGATCCCTGGAGCGTGTGGCTCTGAGGGATTGGGATTTCTTTAAGTGTAGCATGTCCAACAGCTCTGGGTTTGACATGGCCTTGTATGTTAAGCAGAGATCACTTCTGAGTAGACGATATGCAACAGAGTATAGCTGGAGTTTTTTAAGGCGGTCAGCGTAGGGCATCTGCTTTAGGCCTGTGATTCTTTTAGTGAGTATTTCTGCGGTCTTTCCAGTTGTTGCAGATGTCTTGAGAGGTACATACCAAACGGGGTGTTGTATTCTATAATGGATCTAATGAGGGATGAGTACAGTGGGACAATGACCTCCTTTTTTCTGGATGAAAAGCCCTTAGTGATGAGGTGTGTCACACAGAAGAATTTACTGACTGTTGTGGCGATGTGGTTATCAAAGAAGAGACCACTGTGGACCTGTGTCCCTAAGTCTCTTATCACACTTTCAGTGTTTAGTGTACTGCCACCTATGTGGTAATTCATGGGTACATGTTTTTCCCAAAGGGGATAACTATACATTTCTTGGCATTGAGCTTGAGCCCATGGCTCTGGCACCAAGCATCTGTTTCTGTAAGGCCATTTTGTAGAGTATCCACATCATTTGGGGATTCAATAATGGCTCCCAGTTTGCAGTCATCTGCGAACTTTGTTAGCCAGAGTCCCTTAGTGTTGGCCTGTACTTCGGAGAACTAGATGCCAAACAAGAGCGGTCCCAGGACTCAACCCTGAAGTACTCCTCTTGTCACTTGTTTGGAGCTGGATTTGGAGTCGGCTACTTTTACAGTGTGGGTTCTGTCAGTAAGCCAGTTGGCAACCCATCGAGGGACGTAGGGATTAATACCCAGCTTAGTAAGTCCATCTATGATTCCAGAGTGGGTGATGTTGTCAAAGGCCTTGGCGAGGTCCAGATAGGCTGTATGGACCGCCTTACCCTTGTCCACGACCCTGGAGACTAATTTGAAGAAGTCAATCAGGTTCAGAAGACAAGATCGGCCCTTCACGAACCCAAACTGGGTGGGGTCCAGTGTTTGAAGGTTTCCAATGTCTTTGTTTATAAGTTCCATATAATAAGTTCCATGGCCTTGCAGATCAGGCTCGTCAGACTGATAGGGTGGTAGTTCCCGGGATCCAAGGTGGATCCCCCTTGTGGAGTGGGATAACTGTAGCTGTGCACCACTCAGTGGGCATGAAGCCTGAGGTGAGGATATGATTAAACATGACACATAGGTGAGTTGCCAGTTCATTTTGTGGTTCATGTAGTACACAGCCCAGGATGTAATCTGGTCCCATGGATGCTGTATTCTTAGGTTTGGAGAGTGCATTTTTTACCTGGCTGTTATTACCGGAATTTGGCAATCTTCCGGTATTGAGATGGGCCATTTAGGGGGCGAAGTTGGCACTGATTTGATCTGCCAGGATACTGGCAATATCCTTGGGATCAGTATATTTAATGCCATTCTGTTGTAGCTCAGAGAAGAATTGAGCATTGCCATTTAGATTCTTGACATAGTTATAGAATGCCTTGTGGTTGTCTTTGGAATCTTTGGCAATTTTATTTTCGTAACTAGCTTTAGAGGGTTTTATGAGGGATCTCTGCATCCTGGGCTTTTTCTCTTTTCTGCAACAGTCTCTTCCTTTTGTTGTAAAGTTTGTTTATGGCAGGGGACCACCAGATTGGTTTCCTTTTTTTGGAGGAGAGCATCTTGGTTCTATTTGGGATGGCACGATTCATGCATGAGTGGATGTGCTCGTACAATGCCTTAGTGTAGGTCTCAGCAGTCGAACTTTCAGTTCCCGTCTGCATGGGTGTCATTAAGTTTGTCACTTCTGACTTGAGTAGCATGAAGTTGGCTTTGGAGAAGATTTTTATGGAGGTTTCCTTACTGGGGGGTGGGATGTGGATGTTAAGGGTGATTAGCTTATGGTCAGACCTGACCAACGAGGGGGTGACCATGGGTGTGGAGCATCGATTTCCTATGTTGGTAATGACCAGGTCTAGGATATTGGAGCCCCTGGTGGGACTATGGGTAAGCTGATCCAGGGCATTGGAATTTATGAATTCCAAGAACCGTTGGGCAAGTTTTCCCAGTTAACCGCAGGGTAGTTGAAATCACCCAGTATTAGGGTGTTTGGTTGTATCTTAATATTTTCCAGTATGTTTAGAAAGGTGTAGTGAGAGTCTTGGGGCATGGTGGGGGATCTGTAGCAAGCTACAATTTGGATTGCAGTCTTACCTAGTGTTAGTTGCACCTGGAGAATTTCAGATGCATTGTGTTGGGCAACTAGCCTGGTGGTGTGAATATCCTTGGTGAATATGGACCCTCCTCCACCTTTAGTGTTTAAGTCCTGGTTTGGTGGCCGAAAAGTGTGGTAAGAGTTGTAGCCTGGTATTGCAGGGGTGCTCTCTGGAGCCTTGAACCAGGTCTCAGCTACTGCACAGATATCGATGTTCTCCATTTTTAGGAGTGCCTTGAGAGAGTGCATTTTGAGGTTTAGACTTCTAGCATTGAGTAGCATTACCTTCAGAATTTGCATGCTTGTACCCATTACGGTGGTGGTTTTGTCCTTTGAACTTTGCCTAAAATGGCACTATAGGGGTGGCAAGAGCCTTACCCAGTAACCTGAATCCCAGGGGCGACAGGTGCAGATCATCTTTGGCAAAGCATCGTGGTCTGTCGATCATGTAGTCCAAGGCAGACAGATACTGGATCCCCTTTGAATGACACCAGAAGCTTAGCCAATTGTTGAAGTCAATTATTTTGTCCTTATATTGTGGTATCACTCTGGGCGAAGGCAGGATGCTACTCAGGGCTAGGGTCATACCTGTCTGGGTCACATGATCCGAGAGCTTTTCCATGTCTCTTTTCATGCAGTCCAGGGAGGTACGTCTCAAGTCACTCATTCCAACATGTACAATGACAGAGTCATATTTGTACTTGTTGTGGAGTGACTTGAGTGCATGCATTATGTGGCAGATCCTGGCACTCGACAGGCAGCTGACTGCAATTTTCTCCTTGTTCAGCCTGGTGAGTGGGACATCAGTGTGCCTGACTATAGAGTCACCTATGACTAAAGTGTTAGGTATATTGTCTTGCCTTAAGGGCTGTTGCTGGGTGGCACACTGGTGTTGTGAGCTATGTGACACTTTGGTTGTGATTGGTGTTTATTTGCGTTTCAGCTTCAGAGGTCCTTGTTGCTTGGGCAGGTTACAGTTAAGGGCCTCTGCATATGTGGATTTAATTTTGCTATGTGTGGGTGTTGGTGGTATGGGTTTAGAAGGGCAATGTGTTGCTTGAGGTGTAGAATGGATGCCACGGACCAAAATGATAGCTCTGCCCAATATTAAGAGACCAAGGAGCATTGTGTACAAACCTGAGATTTTTAGCTGCACCTCTGCCTATGCCATAAGTATCGTACAGGGGAAGTCCATAAGACATCCAAGGCATAGGCACAAATGCATGCCATCATCTTGCCTCTAGGGGCCATATAACTGTCAGTTTGCTTTATTCAAATTTCTTTGTTTAGAATCCATTTTTATTTTGCTTAGCTATAGATGAACTAAAAATTATAATGCAATCAAATTAATGACAGCAAATTACACTTAATCATTGTTATACATTTTTCGAATTTTAGCTCTGGAAAATGGAATGCTATTTTTAAATAATCGTAAATTAGTGTCAAAAGCAGGCTTTGTTTCTTTTGTTTTAAATTTAGTAGTCATGGAGGTTGGAGTACATTCATATTTTTGGACAAAATGGCCAATGTGCCTTTTTTCTGGGTGTGGAGTGTCGACCATACCTCTCAACTGTACAGATTTTCGCAGAATGTCCTGCTTTTGGCCTCATATTGTTGGTCCATTTTTCATAAAATTGTGGGTTTTTTTGGCAACTTACTGGCAGATCATTTAAGATTGAAGTTAGAAAATAATGACAGACATTTAAGTTTCAGATGTCATGTCCTTCAGAAAATTCATGCTAATACTAAATCTGTTATTCTATCAACTTTCTAAGTCTGTAAGAGCAATATTTAAAAATTGTCCCTATTTTTGGGCCTTTGTCCCACTTTTATTCATGGCTTTGCCCAGATTTCTTGCTCTAAGCGTTTGAGAGGTATGGTGTGTCAACATATCACAAGCACAGCACTACAAACAAATGTGCATGTCTTAAAAGGTGGGAGGGGGTTCCTAGTGAGCTACTGCACCTTGGATATGATGAAATGCTTCGCTGCTTACTTTTATAAAAGAAAGGTGCAAAAATAGGGCTGCACTTTAAACATACTTTATTAAACACTTACTGTTTTCACTGTATCTTACAAATGTAAAACCTGCAACACTGCTTATTTGAACACTGTTAAACAGGCATGTGTAAGATCCAGGACACTGTCACGTATTTATGTGATAACTGCTTTTTCGTAAACCTAGACCACATTTTATAAATCCTACATTATATTGTCTCTAGGCAATTACTAATATTGTCTCTGAGATCATCATAAATTAAAGCTTTGTTTTAAAGATACTACAAAACAGAGAAGTTACAAGCTTACATTAATTTTTTCAAACAAACTTTAGATTCATTAAGGAGTATAAAGTGAAATTACTAGACTGCAAAAAAGAAGATACTCAAAATGTGCCTTTATATACTTTTACAAACCCCAAAAAAATGAATTCTATTTTCCTTACTCAAACTAAGCCTTCATTTGGAAGCCAACTATTATGCCCTGCTATTGCTTGCCAGGAAGTATCATGAGAATTCTGTTTCCAACACAGCATAAGACATTTTTAAATGACCTACAGATACGCAAAGATGCATCTTGCATACATGACTGAAGTGTATGATCACTCACAGATATTACTGTGTGGGGAAATTTCCCATACTCAGACTGACTGTCAATCTGAAATCTGGGTGTGGTCAACTAAGCCTGTTGCATAGAGGGAGAGCTTTGCTCCACCTGAAAAAAAAAAAATTCTGATTTCTTCAAGTGCAATTCTGAAAACTGTTTTGCTGGAAAATAACTAAAAAAACAGTGGAATGTTGTATTCAGAAAAAAGAATCCTTTGGGTACTGACCTAGAGCCACGATTCAGTATTGAAATTTACAAATACAAGCTCAACAATGGAAATAGTTCAATGTATTTACCACCGTGGAGTTTCTTCATTTCTCTGAACCAATTTGTTAGTGAATGAATTAACTATTTGCACTCTTTAATTAATGAATTAAATGTGTCTAGGTAGACTGGCCTATGTACCCTTTTTGAATAACCACATGCTAAGAAACATAGCAACAAAGTATCAAATAGTAAAGAATAACTGTGACCATACCTCTCAACCTCCTAGTACAGGAAATCTGGACAAAGCCTAAAATAATGTGGGAACAAAGGCCAAAAAATAGGGATTGATTTTAAATATCACTGTTATAAACTTAGAAAGTTGCTAAAATTACGCATTTTGTGTTAGGATGTATTTTCTGAAAGATAGGAAGTCTGAAATTCAAATGTATTCCATTATTTCGTGGCTTCAATCATCAGTGATTTGCCAGAAAACCACAAGTTTTATGAGGAACAGACCAAAAATATGAGGCAAAAATCTGGACAGTTGAGAGATATGACTGTGACTATTAACAAGATCAAGTAATTAAAAACTTGTCCTAAACTATTATATAAACATAAAAAAGTAACAAGCAATAAAATATTTAATAAAACGTACATTGACAATATTTACAAAGACACAGAATTCCACTCTTTCAGATAATACAAAGCACAGTCCTCATTAGAAGACATTACTATAATATGATTAATTTATGTATAAATTTTGTATTTATGTATTTACTTATTTATTTTTACTTTGTGTCTATGCTGCTCCCGTCAGTTCTGGTCAAATGTATTGCTCAGAGAGAAGACATGAGCTGTCAACATGTGACCTATGCATGTAGACAGAAGTCTCTTTCTTCCCACACTTCTGAGTATAGCATTGTTAAACTCTGCAGTGTATTCAGATTCAGACGGACTGCTTTGTATGACACGGATGTACCTCCACAAATCAAGACAGATTGACTTCTGCTTCAGGCTTTGCATCAAGTCTTCCAGCTTGGAAGGCATAACCAGAAATGACAATTTCCAGCCTCAGATCTTGCTGTGGCACTGGGCCTGGTCCCAGACTGAGGTCACTGGCACTGCAGTATAATACAGTACTAGTAGAACACACAGCGGCTTATTCCAGAAGTTATAATTCAAGCCAGCTGTTCTGCAGGAGAGAATATTAACCCTTCCAATGAGATTTATAGGGAAGACTAGATTAGAATGAGAATATAGCCCATCCGACCATGTTCTGGAATGGCAGTAAATGTTCTTCAGTAAGTTACACTTATTGTTAATAAGAGAAAGAAGAAAGAAAACAAACATATTTTGCTAGTCTTGTAAGAATGCTGTTTTTGTTTTTCAAAACCTTTAGAAAAAAAGACATACATAATTGGACTATACTTGCCTCTGCTCTATGATTTTTCCTTATTTTAGAAAAAGTTATGCATTTGATTTCACACAACCTCTGGAAACCTGATCAATAACTACTATATAAGGAGAACAGTGTAACTTCCAAAGACAAGCAGACTACAACATCTAGTTATACAGTGTAACTTCCAAAGACAAACAGACTACAACACCTAGTTATCATAATGACTGCAAGCCTTACCTGCATACCAGCTGAAGCTCACCATCGTGTTTTGTCAGCTTGATTTCAACAGTCAAAACTGGGAAGTGAACCTCCAAGTTTCCAAATGAAACATTAATGTTCTGTTACTGTCCATTACAGCTGCCACTCTGTGTACATTTAGCACAGGCTCTGCTTCAGCTAAGTATTCAGTAGCAAGGCTTCAGTTACGCCTAACCATCTGGTCTAAATTTCCCAGTCTCTTGTTGATGTTGGAAGTAGTACTGAAGACAAACATTTCCTTACACACCCTGCATACACTATATTTTAACAACTCTCTAGAACACCATTTGAAGAAATCTTTGCAGATCTCTTGTTCTCTAAATGTTACTAATCTGTTATTTATTACAAGCTATACCTGACTGTTGCTATAGTTGTACTTATACTACGTTGTCAGATTTGTCTAACAATGTATTATTAAATCGATGTTGTGTTTTGTAAGCTAAATTGTAGTTGCATTATTTGAAATTCTGTCCTGCCCTACTTTAATTTATAGATAATAGCTTCCAAGGAAAGGAAAGAAAAGTAAAACTTCCATAAATTAGAACTAATCAACTGCTTTATTAGTTGAAAAGCTCATGAAAGCTGTTGTTAAAGACTTTTCTACTTAAGACTAAGGTCTTAAACTGTCTGTCCTCTGATGTGCAATAAATTACTATGCTATTTATTTTCTTGGCCCATTGTATTCTTTATTCAAATTAATAAACAAACAGATATATAATACACCATTAAGTTACTTTAACAGCTGACATACATGTGTCTTGATGTCAACATGCAGCAGTATGATGATATTGTGGGGCGTATTGCACATGTTTGTGCTTTCAGTCCATCAGTATAATTAGGGTTTTATTACAAGTCAAGAAGTCTGTGTTTAATCATCCCTACTAAGGGGGCACCTTACAGTACTACAAACAAAAGTGGGAATGATTAAGAAGTGCAGTGAAATACATGACTAAAAGGAAATGCTAGATGGTATGAGATAGCTTTTGAAAAGCCACTGAAAGTGGGGTACATCAAGACACTGTGCAAGGGCTGTGACATCACAGTCATTGTGTTGGTCATAAATGGTGTGGCACACAGGTCAGTTCAGTAATTAAGAATTTAGTGCAAGGCTTTGCAGTTTGATTTTTGGGGTCTCAGGCCAACAGGACATCACCACAGAGAAAACATGTTGGGCTATAATCACCCATATCTGCTAAAAACAGAGTAAGTTCAAAGATGTCAGTGACAACTTTCAGCTAGGAGATGGACTGCACATGTAGGACAATTGACACAGTAGGCACTAAGGGGAACTCGTTCAGTTTTGCAGCACTCATTTTTCTGGTATCTCCACAGAAGATAACAGTGACATTATATTTCAGTTGAGTGACGTAATACGTGGTTCAGTTTGTCAACTAGCCAAATTTAGCTTCATGTATGTTGAAACAATGGAAATGGAAGTGATGTATGTTATATCAGGTATATTTACCTACTGATCATCTGTTACATTCAGCAGATCTGTGTACCTGAAAGTAATCAGGAGGAAAGATTTCAGTAGACAGGGCACAGTCGACTAATCATCAATATGTGTTGCCAAGCTTAGCACAGAGAATGCTGTTAACTTAATGAAAACATGGATGCAGCATTGTATTGAATAATGCTATATAATTGCAGATGTGGTTAGTGCAGTGAGAAAAATATCAGTTTGCCCCAATTTGCAGTGACCTTGCAGTTTGTTATAACATGCTAGGGTAGTCATTGCACCTCAGGTGTGAAGGGCTTTCCCCACTTTCATTAAAATATGGATGTTCTGATCTTAATTAAGTTGTACTCTGTTTGAATATGTGCCTCTACAATGCAAAAAGAAGTACTATCTTTCACCACCCCATGGCTATCCCACAATACCGAATAGTTTACGCTAACAAGGGGCAAATCATGGAATAAGTTGCAGAAAGGCAAACCAAATGCGATTGTCCAAACTACTGCCTCCCAAGAAACTTGGGTAGAAAGCAAGTTAACCTAAATAAGACACATTATACCAGCCTCACGACAACAACTCTAGAATCTTCTGGACTGCAACAAACAACCTTCTCAAATGTTTAAAAAATGCAGCCAAGTAAGCAATCAACCTCCCATTCTTCAGAATGTAACTGTAATATAGTCTACAAATTCATATCTCTTTTTATACCCACAGATATCTCCATAGCAGAACCATAAGCAATAATAATGACATCCCAAAAAACATAAATGGCACAACGAACTTCTTCTCTTAAACCTCAACCTATTAGCACAATCAAAAAGCTCCTCTTAAAACCAAAAGCACCTACACTCACACAAAACAAGTTACTGGGAGAATATCACAAAACTGCTGCTGAGGTAATAGCATACCTATTTTCCATTCTAGAATGAATCAGTACTAGAATCCTATGTCCCCACCCCATGGAACTAACCATACATCATCCCTCAACATGAGGAAGTCACCTCTTATCCTGTTGAACTTTAACCCTATTGTCGTAATACCACCACGTTGAAAAGGACTTGAAAAGTGTGTATGTAAACATATATTTACTTTCCTATTAGATAAAATCTGCTTTTGCCAATCCAACATGGCTTTGGGCCAGCCATCAGCACAAAAACTGTTTTACTATCAAATTTACACACTATGCATAAAAAACACAACCAATGTAAAACAGTAGCCACACTGTTATTGGGTGTCACCAAAGCATTTGGCACAGTATCACACAAAATGCTTCTTGACTGTCTTACAGATGTAGGTATTAACACTAACACAATTACATGGTTTAACAGCTTTCTTAAACCAGAGAACCCATTATGTGTGATGGAGAGATGCTTATTCCTCCTCCCTACCAGTTGTAATAAGCATAATATAAGGATTCATATTAAGCCAACTGTTATTCAATATCTTCATAAATAAAATGCACCAAAAATATGACATCATGGTGTAATATGCAAAAGACTTCAGATTTACATGCTCTACAGATAATATCTCCCAGTTGCAAGCCATTACTCAAGAATCCCTCTTCTCCATTGAAATCAGTGTCACACAATCATATATATTTCTAAATGAAATAAAATAAAAATCTTTTTTACTCCTAAAGTATCTCTAAATTATATGGATAAAAATCAATTTCAAATCATTAACTGACACTAAAATAAAACTAGTTCTATATGTGAAACTTCTCAGTATCATAACAGATCAACACTTACAAATGATCATGTCTATTATGTAGTGCAAACAAACCACAAAGTAGGATCACTGTAGACAGCAAAGCCCTACATTACCCATAATGGGTAACCACAAAGTAGGATTCCAGTACAGAACAAAGCCCTTCTTACCCATCAGGGGTAACCACAAAGTATGATTCTTATAAAGAACAAAGACCTTACCCATCATGGGTAAGCAGAAGTAGGATTTCTATACAGACCAAAGTCCTACCTTACCCATCATAGATAACCACAAAGTAGAACTCCTAACACAGAGCAAACCCCTACCTTACCCATCATGGATACATAACAGCAGCACATGCCTTCTTACTATATAGCCATCTTTATGGATTTGCCATCGTCAGAAACCTACACTTCAACAAACTAAGCAAACTCAAACTTTGCTTAAACAAGACAAACAAATTTACAGCTGATCAGCCCAACAAAACATCCTCATTTATTCCCATCTAATCATGGCCTATAACAGCCATAACCAGTCTGCTAAATGTCTAGCAATACATTTGCTGTGAGCATGGACAAGTATGTACATACAGAAAAAGCTCCACTAAATATGCTCCTCCTGTATTTTTTTTTTATTAAGTCCATTTTAATGGATTTCCTCAGGTCCTGAATTGTAAAATGTATAATCAAGCCATTACTGGAACCTACTGATCACAATTTTGTTCAGCACAAAAATAACTTCCATGAAGAATCAAGGATGTCTTTCTGGACTCCTTCATGGAGATTGCAAAGCTCGTCACAGCCACTAACGAGCCATTTTCCAAGCTACTGCAGTTTACTGCTGCTGATATATAACACATTAAGACTACTACGTCCAGTCCTGAGACACAGTTACTTTAAATACAAGCATGCTTGAACGACCAAAGTGTGGAGCTAGTTGAGCACCAGGTATCCACTACAATGATAACAAAAAGCATTGCAGAAGTGCAGGCAGCTGCTCACCAGCTAGAAGTTAAACTTGTCAATTTAGAAGAAGGAAGTCAGTAGAATAATCTAAGAACTATTGGCTTACCCAGGAGAGTTGAGGGATTGATCCACTTCTCTTTCTTAAAAATGAGATTCCTACCTGCTGTCCACCTCTAATTCACCACTCTTACAGAAACAGACACAGACAGAGACAGTGAGAAAGAGAACACCAGGTTGTAATAAAAATTCAAAATAGCAACTTCCCCAGACACTTGATTTTTAAGTTTTTGGAACTCAATGATTTTGACTGCCTTCTACATAAAGCAGGACAATTATGAAACAATGTAAAAATAGTCAGCAATATGATAAAGATTGCAAATGACTATATTGTAAATTAAATCGCCTAAAAAGTCCTTTACTCCATATTTGTAGCACTGGGTTCAGAAATTTGGTTTCAGAGTCCAGCTACCTTTTGTAGCTGCCTTTACTTTAGCCATTTGATTCCCAAGTTATCCTTTACAGTGAGGATATGAGAGAGATGTTTAGAGATCGATCTTTTACTGAGGCAGTTAAAATTCATTCTGGTCAAATCAACAATAATGAGAAATGGAACACTGCAAGCTCCATAATTCCATCAAAAGTGATAGCTCAGGAAACGCTAAGGCTGCCTCCTCTCTTAATAAATATGACTCTAAGCAGCAAACTATCAGGGTACCAAACAGTATTTTTTTCCCAATCCATACCAGATATCCTTAAAAGGTCATCTGCATATATCCCATGTTGCCTCTAATACAAGGGGTTTAAGGAACCACACAATGGAAAGTCTAGCCTTGATAGATTTTTCTGTTTTTTTTTCTGTGTGATCTTTTTACTCATTGTTTTAGTTTGTTAGCTGGGATATTTTGCAGACACCTAATGATTATCGACATCAGTTTGGTATGACAACCCTGTGTTTATAAAGGCTAGGTACTTATGCTGTGCTGATGATTATGATGCCATAAGAAGGCTGAAACATGCACGTCCACAGCTAGTGGGTTTGGTTTTATTGGCCTTAATTTGTCCAGTAATAAATTTAAAAAGAAAAAAAGTTATGGAGATTCAGAATTGCAATATACTTGAAACACCTGCTGTTCTTAAAGGGTCATTTTTATGTATCCCGTGTTCATAGGTAGGTACTAGGCTATTGGCCCTAGGGCCTATATACGCCTAGCCAAAAGGTACCCTGGCTTTTGCCACCCAAGAAAATTATTTTCCTGTGCCACTGTCGAGCAGAGCCACAGAAGTGATCCCCGGGGTGAATTTCCTATCTCCCATCCAAACATCAAGATTTTTCTTGAAGAGTGCTAATGAGGAGCTTTGTTTGATACAGACAGGTAGTTTGTTCCAGAGTATGGGAAGTCTCTGGAACAGGAATCTATCCCTCCAGCATGTTCTGTTTATTGTGGTGACAAGGTTTACGTCCCTAGAGCATGTAGCTCATAGGGATTGGGATTTCTTTAAGTGGAGCATGTCTAAAAGCTCTGGGTTTGACATAGCTTTGTGTGTTAGGCAGAGATCGCCTCTGAGTAGGCGATATGTGATGGAGTAAAGCTGCAGTTTTTTTGAGACCGTCTGCGTAGGGCATCTGTTTGAGGCCCGTAATCCTCTTTGTGAGGTATTTCTGTGGCCTTTCCAGTTGTTGTAGATGTCTTGTGAGGTACATACCAAAAGGGGCATTGTACTCTATAATGGGTCTAATGAGTGACAAGTAGAGGGGAACAATGACCTCTTTTTTCCTGGATGAGAAACCTTTTGTGATGAGGTGTGCCATGTAGAAGGATTTCCTGACTACTGTGGCAATGTGATTATCAAAGGAGAGGCTACTGTCCACCTCTGTCCCAAGGTCTCATCACACTTTCGGTGTTAAGTAGACTACCGCCTATGTGGTAGTTCATGGGTACAGAGTTTTTACCAAAAGGAATGACAATGCACTTTTTGGCATTAAGCTTGAGACCATGGCTTTGACACCAGGCATCTGTCTCAGTGAGGCCCTTTTGTAGGATGTCCACATCTTTTGGAGTTTTGATTATGACTCCTAGTTTGCAGTCATCTGTGTACTTCGTAAGCCAAAGACCTTCTGTGTTAGCCTGTACTTCAGAGAAGTAGATACCAAACAGGAGAGGACCCAGGAATGAACCCTGTGGTACTCCACTTGTCACTGGTCTGAAGTTGGATTTGGAGTCTGCTACTTTCACAGCGTGGATTCTGTCAGTGAGCCAGTTGGCAACCCATCTTGTGACATAGGGATTTATACCTAGTTTAGTGAGTTTATCTATAATTCCAGAGTGGGGGATGGTGTTGAAAGCCTTGGCGAGATCTAGATAGGCTGTGTGAACCACCTTATCCTCATCTACGGCTTTGGTGACTGCTTCAAAGAAGTCTATCAGGTTTAGGAGACATGATCTGCCTTTTACAAACCCGAACTGGGTGGGGTCCTGAGTTTGGAGATTACCAATGTCATTGTTTATAAGTTCCATAGCCTTGCAGACTAGGCTCGTTAGGCTATTGGGGCGGTAGTTTCCAGAGTCTGTGGTGGCTCCCCCTTTGTGGAGTGGGATAACCGTCACTGTGCGCCATTCAGTGGGTACATGATTGAACATGGTACTTAGGTGGGGTGCCAGTTTGTTCTATAGTTCATGTAGAACATAGCCTGGGATGTTGTCAGGTCCCATGGATGCTGTGTTCTTGGCTTTGGATAGTGTGTTTTTTACCTGTGCAGCCATGATTACAGGAACTTTGCATTCTTCTGGTACAGAGATGGGCCCTTTAGGGGATAACAGGGGGGTAAATTTAGCACTGAACCTTTCTGCCAGCATGTTGGCAATATCAGTTGGTTCTGTATATTTAGTGCCATTGTGCTGTAACTCAGAGCAGATCTGAGTATTGCTATTGAGGTTCTTGACATAGCTATAGAATGCTTTGTGGTTGTCTTTAGAGTCAGTGGTGATTTTGTTTTCATAACTAGTTTTGGAGGGATCTCAGCTTCTTACTGAGGCTGACCAGGGAGTTTCTGCAATCATGGGATTTTACTCTTTTTTGCAACAGTTTCTTTCTTCTGTTGTAGAGTTTGTTTATGACAGGGGACCACCAGATTGGCTTCCTTTTTTTGGAGGATAGCATCTTGGTTCTGTTAGGGAATGCACGATCCACGCATTCGTGTAAGTACTTATAAAGTGCATTTGTGTAGGATTCAGCAGTCATACCTCTATTGTCCGTCAGCATGGGTGTTGTGAAGTTTGCCACTTCTGTCTTAAAAAGCGTGAAGTTGGCTTTGGAGAAATTTTTTACTGTGGTTTCCCTAATGGGTGGTGGGGGAGGGATGTGGATGTCTAGGGTGATTAACTTGTGGTCGGATCTGACCAACGAGGAATTGACCTCTGGTGTGGAGCACCGGTTACCCATGTTGGCAATAAGCAGGTCTAGGATATTGCTGCCCGTGGTGGGGGTGTGGATAAGTTGATCCAAGGCATAGGAATTTATGAATTCCAGAAAACGTTGAGCACAAGAGTTGGTACATGAGTAGTTTTCCCAGTTAATGGTGGGGTAGCTGAAATCACCCATTATTAGGGTGTTAGGTTGTCCCCTAATATTTTCCAGTGTATCAAGAAATGAGGAGTGGGAATCCTGGGGCATGGTGGGGGATCTGTAGCAAGCTACAATTTGGATTGCGGTCTTGCCCAGAGTTAGTTGCACTTGGATAATCTCGGATGCATTATGCTGAGCAACTAGCCTGTAGGTTTGGATATCCTTAATGAACATGGACACGCCTCCGCCTTTAGTGTTTCAGTCCAGGTTAGGTAGCCGAAAGGTGTGGTATGAATTATAGCCTGGTAATGCAGGGGTACTCTCTGGAGCCTTGAACCAAGTCTCTGTTACTGCACAGATGTCGATGTTCTCCATTTTAAGGAGTGCCTCGAGTGAGTGTATTTTGAGGTTTAGACTTCTAGCATTGAGTAGCAATACCCTCAGATTCTTCTTGCCTGTACCTGTTACGGTGGTGAATTTGTCATTTGAACCTTGCCTAAAAAAAGCACTATAGGGGTGGCTAGAGCCTTAGTCAGTATCCGGAATCCCAGAGGCAACAGGTGCAGGCCATCTTTGGCAAAGCATTGTGGTTTGTCGATTATGTCATCCCAGGCAGACAGATACTGGATCCCCTTAGAATGACACCAGAAGCTTAGCCAATTGTTGAAGTCGATCATTTTATCCTTGTACTGTGGTATCATTCTGGGTGATGGCAGGATGCTACTCAGGGCTAGGGTCATACCTGCCTGGGGTACAAGATCGGACAGCTCCTCCATGTCCCTTTTCATGTAGTCCAGGGAGGTACGTCTCAGGTCATTCACACCAACATGGACAATGACAGAGTCATATTTGTACTTGTTGTGGAGTGACCTCAGTGCATGTGTTATGTGGTGGATCCTGGCACCCGACAGGCAGCTGACAGTAAATTTCTCCTTGTTTAGCCTGGTGAGTGGAACATCAGTGTGCCTGACTATAGAGTCACCTATGCCTAGAGTGTTGGGTACACTGTTATGTCTTATGGGCTGTGGTTGAGTAGCACACTGAGTTTGTGGGCTGTGTGTCATTTGTGTTGTGCTGGGGGGTGGAGGTTGCTTGTGTTTCTGCTTTGTAGGTCCCTGTTGCTTGGGCAGGTTTTAACTGAGAGCCTCCGCAAATGTAGGTATGTGTTTTGTGTTTCTATGTGTGTGTTTTGGTGGTGTACGTTTTGAGGGACTATGTGCTGAGTGTGGAGTGGTGCAAGTGTTTACCTTCTCTTCTTGACTGTCTGGTCCAGTCTTAGGTGAAGAGAGCTTTGCTTCCAGTTTGGCTATGTTGCCAGTGTTGCTTCTAATATAAGGGGTTTAAGGAACAGACAGTGGAAAGTTTACCATTACTTTCAAGGTTAAGTAACTTCCATCACATTAGATAGAGTTGTGGAGTATAGGGAGTACAGCAAACATCATGAAGAACGAAGTTAAATGGGGCCTAGAAAATAAATTATAAAAACAATAAAACACACCTGATTCTCAGTGTAGTACCACAGTAGCTCAAGGTTCATATACCAGTACTGTCATGATTTTTGTAACACTATAAGGGGCTTCAGGTCTGCACTATATTTGTAAGCACAATTCTGATTATTATGACAATAGTACATTATGCTTTCTTGTTAAGATTTGTTTCCATCTTATTCTTTTAACATCCTTTTGGCCTGGATGTTGGGGGCATGGTACGGAGTTTGGGAAGATGAGGATCATGGGAACTGAAAGCACCGAAGAAGGAGGAGGGATGATGCACTGTGGTGCAGAAAATACTCCATTTATAACATAGAGGATTATGATTTTGTCACGGATCATAACATGCTTATTATGTGTTCAAGACACGCATACCAAGAAATTCACCTCGAGAGCATCCATGTCGAGAACACAGAATTTAAGCTTATAATCAGTCAAACAATCATAATTGTTTGTAGTACGTGGAGCTTTATCTACTACATGGACTAATAGTTACAGGGGAAAAAAACGTTAAGTGTTTTCCTGGCTTTCAAAGTCATAAAACACTTAACAAGTACTGTCAAGAGAGGAAGTGTAACACAGTCCATTATATTTATAGTTGCCTTATCACACCTCTCAACTGTCTAGATTTTTGCAGGATGTTCAGATTATTGCTTCATATTTTTGGTCGGTTCCTCATAAAATCTGTGGTTTTCAGACAAACCACTGAGGATTGAAGTTACTAAATGAGAGCATACATTTGAGTTTCAGAGTTCATACCCTTCAGAAAATGGATCCTAACACATGCTGTTATGCTAGCAACTAAATTTGTTCGAGAAGGTTGGGGGCACATTACTAGTACGGACAGCAGGTAGAAAGAAATCTTTTGATCTGCCGCAGTCATTTGCTGGATAGTACCAGCAAATTTTACTGCTTGGCACTAGACCTAACCTTAACAACTTTAGCAAGGGGTGTGCTTAACAGCTATTAATTTCAGGTCGCACACCACTCTGGGGCTTAACTGGTTTATCTTTTTCCAAATATTGAACCATAAATCACCGCTCTCCTTGCACTACAGCAGTATTATATAATAAAATATTTTGCAGTACCCAAGGAATAAAGCAGATTACTTGATCATATGTATGTCAGATTTGCAAGCATACATTACAAGGGCATAACAAGTGTTATTTGTGCTCCTTTTTAAGAAAATGCAATATAACTAAAAAGTTACTGGAGGTGCACAGGTGGTTCAAAGTTCCTAAGCCAAAAAATCCACGGCCTATAGTGAATAAAGGGTAAAACTAGTTTTAAACATTCTGATAGTGTTTACATTCTCCTTTCTAGAAAAAGGCAAAGTCTTAATTAACCTTTATGTGTCTCAAATTCTACTATATGTATAGCCTCAGAATAGCAAAGGTATGGGATTGTTTACATGTGATTAAACACTGGTAGTGTACAGTCTCAGGGAACACATTAGTACATGCTTATGATAGTATCACTATTACTATAAAACATAACATTGTTTACAAAGATTAACTCTGATAGCCTACATATATTAAGAGGCATTCATTACAAAATCATACTTCCAGACAAACTGCTGATTAACTACAGAAGTACTCCATAAAGTACACAGCTGACCCTGACACAATACACACAGACCTCACTCCACCTCTTGAACAACTTACATTCACTGACTTGCAGATCTGACACATAGATATTCAACAAATTGCTACTGGCGAATGAAAGCAGCACAGACCAATTTGACAGATGATGCATATCCCAATGAAGAGACACCTGACACTTAGAATTTTAATAGCTTACTCTGACACTGACAAACTTGTACAAAGTCTCTGCTTAAAAACTCAAGCTAGGTTCCATATATTTCTGAATCTTTCAATTTTCACAGAGAAGCTAAGTTTGTTTGCAATTACTAGTAAAGACAATGCGAATATCTTTGCTTCTCATAAATTATCAATATGTGACAGATCCTCCTACAGATACATTACATAACTCAAACTAGCATTTTTGCAAACTGCTAGTTTCTCTATTTGACAAACTGAGAAATTTATCTTCCAATTACTTGGTCACTAATTGTTTTGAAACTCTTTCCATTTGCATGTTTCCAACATATAGCTACTTTAATAATGCATTATTTATTTATAGATCCTCTTTTTTGCTCTTTATTAATTTGCCTGGATCACCAAGTTAATTTCTTACTTAAGTTGCAAGTGATCTTTTCCTGTAGCACTGTTCAAAAGCAGTTTTACCATTTGAAGAGTGTATAGTAGCAATTAAAATAACTTTTCCCCCAAAAAAATCACATACTTTGTCTTTTTAGAAATGAAATAAAATACGTTAACACTTTTTTAAGATTAAGCTTTATAATAAAACTTACAACTTTAGTGTCCATTTAAAAAAACAGCTAAAGCTGGGTTTGAACCAGCAATACTCATTTCTTTGAACCATATTTTCATATGGGATGAATTTTGCTTTATACACTGAGTGCATATTCAGAATTCCTCAAATTCAAAAAGAAAAAAAAGTACACAGGATAAAAATCAGAGGTAAAGGTATGCTAGCACCTCAATCCCAAGAATTAAAAAAAAAAATCAGGATAAATATAGTCTTATAGTAACCTACTGTATATAGACATGCAGTCTGTATTACCTACAGAATAAGGCAATATCCAAGGTGTTAAAATCAGTGAAAGTGCAATCATTTATATGGATTTTAGCTAATCTAATATTGATCAAGCAAACTAGTCCACATCAAATAAATATGCCGAAATTCTAGATGGCTATATTAAATCAATACAGTTTGTAAGCTATATCATGGAATTCTGATGGATATCTTTCTGCCTTATAACCATAGTTATACCTTCAGCCACTAACATAGACTATGAGACCATTATCTTAAGCACTCAGACATAATAAAATCCCCCTTTCTAAATGTCACCAGTGGAAACAATGACACAATAAATGATATGCAAAGATACTAGGATACTATACTCAGTGCCCCAAATAAAGCTGTGAGCATCTGTGTTACCATCATTTACATTCACATACACTAACAGTAAGGCACAAATTAAAAAAGGCGAAAAACACAAATTTAGAATGATATGAAAATGAAATCAGAGGTAATTAAATGGTTGTTTAAAGTTGGTGTTATTCACAGACACTTTTTGTGGTTCTTAGAGCAGCAGTCATTCACAGTCCACATCTGATGAAATAAACCAAAAGAAAACATACAGGCTGAGATTTCAGAAACGTTAATGTCTATTGGGATTTCTATGTGCTGTGGTTTCATGTAATAAACTGTGTTTTTTAAAAGTGCGTGTTTCCTGCTTCCTTGGGCATTTTAGACTTTTGTATGAAATCAGAGGTACTATTTATTTGTCAGAAATCAACACACACACAGGCACATATATTTGTCTGTCGAAATTAGACCATAAAGATTATCCAATGATCCTTAGATTAGTGGAACTGAAAATGTAATTGTGGGGAAAGGGAATGCATGATAAGTCTAAATGTGGGTGTCCTCAATGAATCACTTCAGCTGCACCTCTGTTAATCTGTGCTGTGACTCCCATTAGGGTCATATGAGTTGGGAGTGGTTTTCTCCCTATTCCCTGTATTTTGAATTCATTAAATACAGTGCTTCTGCTGAGGAAAGACCATCAGAGATGCTCAAAATGTTTTTTTTTTTTGTTTTTGTTTTTTTAACTTTCATTGGGCCTGTTTCTCACAATATTTCCACAGGAAGTGTACTTTGCTGTAGAGAAGAACCCTTGAAGGATTATTGTTCACTTGTGGGTTTTAAGCTACAGTTTTGTTAATACTAATTTCAGGAGCACTACAAACATATGTCAAAGGTTTTGCTAAAATCTGCAAGAACACTGAACATTATTGCTTTAAAGCATACCTTTCAACAGTCCAGATTTTTTCAGAATGTCCAGATTTTTGCCTTATATTTTTGGTCTATTTCTCATAAAATTAGTAGTTTTTTGCCAGATCATTGAGGATTGAAGTCACTAAATAAAATTAAATAATGACAGACAATTGAGTTTCACACTTCAAATTCTTAAGAACATATGTAATAATTGAAAACCTGTTATTCTAGCAACTTTCTAAGTTTACAAGAACAACATTTAAAATCTATCCCTATTTTGGGGTTTTTGTCCACCTATTATTTTTGGCTTTGCCCAGATTTCTGGTACTAACAGGTTGAGAGGTATGCTTTTAAGATGTGTGTTTCAAGAGACATTTGTACTAGGGTTTAATAATGTCATTCTGGGCTACCTGATAGAGCTATGAAGCCTCATCAAAGGTTAGTACTAGGCTAACTGCCTTTGTGAGCCATTTTAAGCCTAGCCAATTACCCCTTTTGAGAATCAAACCCTGCACCTTTGGTTTATAAGGCAAACACCTTAACCATTATGCCAACCTCCCACCCAGCATGGCTTTTTATCCTCTTTTGATGCAGTCAGAAGATATTTATTTCAGCGAAGTAAAATATCATCTGCCTAGGATGCAATAATGCCTTTTCTGAGACCATTTAACTGTTTCTACATTTTCCTAGTTTCATGTGTGTCACAATTTGTTTATTAAAAATGCCCCCATGATATGCTTGCAGCACCTAACAGCAACCCAAGTAGAAGATGGAAAGATGGAGAAAATCCACAAAAATGTGCATTTGTCCATTATAAATAACAGACCAGGGACAGTGCAAGATACCTGCTCCTATGTGTATTTGTGTGGTGACTTGTGTCTGCAGTTCGGACGACAATCTGATAGAACTTATTTTATTCCTTACCAGCTAAACAATGATAAAAATATTTACCTTGCAAAGTGTTATCGAAAATAACTGTTTTTGACAGAACAAAGAGACACACGGTTTCCTTTAGTGCATATATTTCTATAGCACTAGATAAAGCACTTACCATTTTTACTTAATGGAAGCTTTGTATGTTACTTGACAGCTATGGCTCACTATCAGATAAACAAGAACTGAAAGCAGTAAGCAAACAAGGTGAAGAAAGTTATGTGATCAAATATAGCAAGAACGTGACAAATATAGCAGTTGTCTCTGTCTTTAACGTTCCAGGAACTCAGACATTAATTTTAACACTGTTTCAAAAAGTCACTTTTACTAAATCTAAAAGCTTTTAAATGTTTCTCAAAGAACAAACTCAGTGAAATAAAAATCAAAACGTGTCCTCTTACAACCTATCAGTTTAATTACAACTGACAGCCAATGAGTAATGCTTTACAAACTCCTGTGATCAAATACAGGAAGGAAGTGGCTAAAACTGCAGTTTTCCCTGACTTGAAATTAATGTTCCAGGAACCCAGACATTCATTTTTTAACACCAAGTCTTAGAAAACAGACACTTTTACAAACTCTAAAAGCTTTTAAATGCTTCTCACAGCACAAAGTGAGTAAACAATAAAAATAAAGAGCTACATATAATGACAACATTCAGCTATGAACACCACTACATGTATTAACTTACATACCACTGCTGCCTCTTCTGGATTGTACCCATTAGTCTAGGTAAGGAGTTACAGTTTCTAGCAGTCATATTCCTTCATGAAATACAAGTTACAACACAAAATGACTGGAGAAAAATAGTTTCACATGGTTAATATAACTTAAATACATAGTAATGATGTAATATCTGAAGCAGCGAGGTCATTCTGCTACTACAGTCATAGTAGTGATGTAATATCTGCAGCAGTGAGGTCATTCTTCTACTACAGTTTGTAAATCCATATGCTAAAGATTACTTAAGAGATAAGCATGCACATAAAATAATGGCAAATCATCCAGCATTCTGAACTGCTCAGAGATGTGAGCAACACAGAGCCTCAGGGGGTGCAATCCAGCAGTAATTATATTCCTTCAGGACAAGGTACTTTTTTGGATCTGATGGTTTGTTTTGTCAATAGCTAATATGTGAGGCACAAGCTTATCAGGTTAAAGTTAACAGTGCCAATTCACCAGTAAGTCAAAAACAGAAGATACCATCATCTCAGTGTATTGCATTATGATAAATAGCTGAGCCCCCCCCCCAGAAAATAACCATTTTTGCAGGGGAGCAAGCTCCCTCTCCACCCTACTCCCATTGCTTACATTTACTAACTCCAAGACTACACTTTCATGAAGACAAGGAAAAGTGCAATCTCTACCCAGAGAACGATCCCCATAAGCTCTAACAGTGTGTGTTCAAACAGAACCTGATAACCTTACACATTGAGACAACCTGAATGTGTAGGTCTTGATGAGCTGTCCTTTGAATACACAGACTTTACTCGGTACTTCATACACATCAGTAAATCATTTCCATAGTGAGAATCCTAAATACATTGTGTCATGGACACAGTATTAACTTGTCCCACAATGAACTAACCATACTGTTCAGAGACAGTTAGGGTTTTACTAATAAGACTTTAAGAATATCTCATGACATCTCAACTCCAATGAAGCAGGATTTTTTCATTTTTTTTTCATTTGTTAACAAACATGAGTGCACCCATCCACTGAACCACATTCATTCATGATCAGGAAGAAAAAACTAGAAAAAGAAAAGCTGACATAAAAAGCCATTCCATCTTAAAATGAACTGGTGCAGACAGTAGACCTAGCATCCAGGGAGTCTCAAACAGACTGAGACTGTGCATGCTAGTAACTACAATGTACTTTTTTTCAGCTAGAATACTTCAGCACATCAATAAGACCCCCTTACTTTCCCTTTGCACTTTGGGAGAGTGAGAGTACAGAGGAAGGTTCAAACAGTGTGCTTATATTAGGTGTCAATAACTGTGCAAGGTGGCCTTTTTCGACTGCAATGGTATCCACAATACTGAAAAATAAATAAAAGATCTAGTTATAAATAATGGCAGTTGCTTATTATGAACAAATCAAGTTCCAGGTATAAAACACAGCAACGTGCTGTTAAATATAATGAAAAAGGACATGTATCCAGCTAGACTAGCCCGGTCAACAAAAGTAAAATAAATAAATAAAATAAAATAATGCAGAAGGCGCTCATCTGTCTTGAATAGTGTAAAGAACTAAGGCTCTGAGCTGTTAACCTGCCTCCTGTAGTCAAGGTCACAGGGTACAGGACATGAATGCTTCTAATTATGTGTGTCTACTGTGTTCTCCGAGTAAGTCATTTATCCAAAAAGGACACAAGTGAACAGTTGGCTTCCCTAATTAATAAAAATAAGAACAGAGAAAGTTATGTGATAAGCACTGAAACTGTAAAATTTTTTAAACAGAACTGTAGCTGAATATTATTGTCTGTAATGTTTACTGACCTGTATTATATACTGTATTTATGTACTGCTTTCATAATAAAAACCCTTGTCTTTTCGGTAAGTGCTGTGGGATCTTTTGCATCTACTTTGGCTACCACCAATTCAGACCGATGTAACTTCAGTACAACCTCTCAGTTGAAGCAGAACACCTTAGCAGTACAGTAGCAACCCGCTCCTTTGGCTTTTCCACAGTAACACTTATGGAAAATTAATCCAAACACCTGATCTATGGAGAGAACATCTCCAGAGTTTGGGGGTTTACTTCTAACCTGTGATCTCTGTCTGTGCAAGGGTACATTTTCCTCATCTAATTGTTGATTATCTACAGTTACACCTTGTAGAAGCAAGGGAACACCCTTTTCTGCAGCCTATTTCAAACCCCTCCCTAATGATTTGCCATGTACATTCTGAGGATAGGAGAGCATACAAAAAAAAATCAGAAACCACCCTCCCCCAGGTTCACCCTCAACCCTCTAATGAGGAAAGAATGGGAAACTAGCCAGAAGGGAGCTGATGATCAACAGACAGCAGAGGCAAAAAGAAAAAAAATATCCAAAAAAGTTTCGTGACAAGCCTCTGATGTAAATTGGTACCGCCCAGTGGCTCCTTACTGTAATTGTGTGACCTAACACTATGAGTACCTAAGCTTCATAAATTAAACCACAGTTTTAACAGAAATCAGCAAATTCTGCAACTTGTTGGTACACCATCAACATTTTGTTGCTGAGGGCTTCATTCTCTGTTCTCCCTACTTGGAAAAATGTACCCTCTTCACCTCTGCTTTATGCTAACTCTGAGATGGCTGTGCCATGGAGTAGCAGGGTTACTCTAAGATGCAGTAGTCTTAAATCAGGACATATTCCCACTAAATGCACATGAAATTTCTTATTATAAACATCACACTTACAGTCTTCAGACTTTCAACAGGCACTCATGCTAAAGTGGACGTTCTGATTAACAAAAGTAAATAACATAAACATTACAATGAATAAGATATCGCCATATGAATAATGTACTCTTAGCACCACCCAGTCAGTGATGGTGCATTTAGTTATGGCTGGTGTATTTTCCCACAAAGACAAAGTCCCAATATGCAAACTTCATTCTCCAACACTGAAGACATACGAACATATTAGACATAGCACATAACAAAATACACCAGTGGTAGTCTGACACCATATTTTCTTCTAACTCTTCCTAAAGTCCTTGCTGCCCATTTGCATCTCAGAACTGAATGATGTTTTCAGCAAAAGTGTGGATTTCAGCTTATAGTTAAGGATCTTAATTTAATTTTCTTGGAGTAGCATTCATTTAATGAGAATAAAGGGGAATATATACTAATTTTAATAATGCACTGTCTCAGAAAATTCCCCCCAACTCAGAGGTGTAGTGATCCCAGAGTTAGTATATATAGGGGACAGGGGTATGGGAAGGCACAGTCTCACATGTTGGGGATTACACAAAACATTTTAAAAGTGACAGCAAGCATTTCAGAACACATATTGTTTTTGTAAAAATAATGCTTTAATTTTTAAAACATTAGGATTCACATTAGTGTCTCATACTTCCAAGAGGGAGCTATGAATGTGGTGTTAAAGTATACTAGTGTGGCACTGTATTTGGTGTGTGCATAACAGATGAACAGTTGAAAAAATCACTATGTTTGCAGTTGGCAGATGACAAGGGAAAGGGAGAATCCGTTTTAATCCCATACAATACATACATTTTGGTGACTACCGTTTATACACGTAAGACGCTAACAAGACATTTTATAATTTACAGTTCTTAAAAGTTCTAAAAAAGGATCTGTTCCTTAATATCTACGGCAAACTAGATGAACTTGAATTTCATTTAATTTAACGCTTACAACTCCATATTAAAATGGCTCTTCTCCATGTTTTTGTATTCCCTGATCCAACATTCTGAGGATTTTTGCCACCAACACCTACCAACTAATCACACTATTTGCAGTGATGGACAAACTTGATGAAATATAAGTGTGATGAGCTGACCATTAACAATAAGGACTGTACCCTTTTGGAAGCTGTACTACAATATCGCATTTACCTCCTTTATAGTGTTCAATCTTTTGCTTGATTAAGAATACAGAACACATGCTGAATAAGTTACAAGCAAATCATAAATAACCTTAGTATTTATTTATGTATTATTTTTTTTACTAAAAATATAACTAGGAAACTGTTAGGGTTTTCACTACTATTGCTATACACAATATGACTACAAAACTGTTTGAAAAAACAAAGTACAGTTCAATAAGTAAACTTACCATAATAGTAGATGTCTGAATGATCACTGCTGCAGTAGCCTTAGTTATATGGGTTATGCCCTGCCCAGCATAAAACAGCCAGCCAGCTTACAAAGCTTCAGGGCACCTTCCACGCACCCAAATTGTCAGGCAGCTTGAGCAGTGCTGACTAAAAGACAAATTTAGGTGCAAAGTCCTTCAGAGACAGAGAGAGGCTGAACCCAGAAAGGACAAAGCTAAGAACAACGAAAAATAAATGTTCTCACCCTGGAATAAAAAGCACACCAAAAAACAAGGAGGGGTGGAGGGAAGGAGCAGCTACTGCACCAGTGATCATTTGAACATTTATTGTTATGCTACGTTTTATTTACACAGCTGTACTATAGGTTCATAGGTAGGTACTAGGCTATCTGCCCGAGGGCATTTATAAGCCTAACCAGAGTGTGTCGGCTTTCGCCATCCCATTGATTAATTAACTGATCCTCTGTCAAGCAGAGCCAATTAAGTGATCCCAGGGGTGTATTATCTGTTACCCATCCACTCATCACGGATTCTCTTGAAGAGTGTTAGTGAGGGGCTCTGCCTAATGTAGTTTGGAATTTCGTTCCAAAGCATGGGGAGTCTCTGTGACAGGAATCTATCCCTCCAGCATGATCTATTTATTGCTGTGGTGAGGTTTAGCTCACTAGAGCACGAGGCTTGCAGTGACTTGGATTTCTTTAGGTGGAGCATGTCCATCAGTTCTGAATTGGACGTGGCTTTGTAAGTCAGGCAGAGATCACCTCTGAGTAAGCGATATGCCACTGAGTACAGCCAGAATTTTTTCAGTTGGTCTGCATAGGACATATGTTTGACGCCAGTAATCCTCTTGGTGAGGTACTTTTGTGGTCTCCCCAGCTGCTGGAAGTGTCTTGTGAGGTACATCCCAAATGGGGCATTCTACTCTATGATGGGTCTGATGAGTGATGAGTAGAGGGGAACTATTCTTTATTTCTAGATGCGAACCCTTTAGTAATTAGATGGGCTACATAGAAGGATTTCCTAACTACTTTGGCAATATGATTGTCAAAGGAGAGATTACTATCTACCTGGGTCCCCAGATCTCTTATTACCTCCTATGTGATAATTTGTGGGTGTTTTGTTTTTCACAAACGGGATGACTATGCATTTTTTTGGCATTTAGCAGTAAGGCCCTTTTGGAGGATGTCCGTGTCAGCTGGAGAGTCAGTTATCGCTCCCAGTTTGCAGTCATCGGTGAACTTGGTTAGCCATAGTCCTCCTGTGTTTGTCTGTACTTCTGAGAAGTATATGCTGAACAGTAGGGGTCCCAGTACCGAGCCTTGTGGGACACCACTTGTGACTGGTTTAGAGTTGGACCTGGAGCCCACTATTCTTACCGTGTGAGTTCTGTTTGTAAGCCAGTTGGCAACCCATCTCATGACGTAGGGGTTTATGTTCAGGCTGGTGAGTTTTTCTGTAATACCCGAATGGGGTTTGGTGTCGAAAGCCTTGGGGAGGTCAAGGTAGGCTTTGTGAACCACCTTTCCCTCATCTATGGCCTTGATGACTGTCTCGAAGAAGTCAACCAGGTTTAGTAGGCATGATCTGCCTTTAAAGCCGAACTGGGGTCGGGTCAAGTGTTTGGAGGTTCCCAATGTCTTTGTTAATGAGTTGCATGATGATGCGCTCCATAGCCTTGCAGACCAGGCTAGTCAGGCTTATCGGGCGATAGTTACCAGGGTCAGTTGTGGTCCCTCCTTTGTGGAGTGGAATAACTGTTGCTGTACGCCATTCTATGGGCACGTAGCCTGTGGGGAGGCTGAGGTTAACAGCGTATTTAGGTGGGGGGTTAGTTCGTTCTGTAGTTTGTGCAAGATGCAGCCTGGGACATCATCTGGCCCCATTGACGCTGTGATTTTGGCTTTTGAAAGGGCAATTTTCACCTGTGCGTCTGTGATTTCTGGGACACTACACTTTTCCGGTATTGTTGTGAGCCATTTTGGGGGTGAGAGGGGGGTGAAATTTGCACTTAATCTATCTGCCAGGGTGTTGGCAATATCAGTAGGTTCAGTATATTTTGTGCTATTTTGCACGAGTTCAGTGCATATCTGCAAGTTGCCACTTAGATTCTTAACATAGCTAAAGAAGGCTTTGTGGTTATCTTTTGAATCCTTGGCTATTTTTCTTTCGAAGTTAGCCTTGGATGATTTTATGAGGGACCTTAGTTTCTTACTGATACTGATCAGGAATGTCTTTCCTTCTTGGGATTTGCTCTTTTTTCTGAACTAGTTTCCTCCTTCTATTGTATAGCCTGTTTATGGCAGGGGTCCACCAGACTGGTTTCCTTCTCTTACAGGAGTGAGTCTTGGTTTTGCTAGGGATAGCATGATCCACTCATCCTTGTAGGTGCTCATAGAGTGCATTTGTGAAGGCTTCTGCATCTTGGGCAGCATTATCCTTTAGCGTGGGGGCTGTGAAACACCCCCTCTGTCTTAAGTAAGGTGAAGTTTGCTTTAGAAAAGTTTTTACTGTGGTTTCCTTTATTGGGGGTGGTGGTGGGGTGTAGATATCAAGAGTGATTAGTTTATGGTCTGATCTAACCAGTGGCAGGTTGACCTCTGTTGTGGAACACCTGTCGCCCATGTTTGTGATGACCAGGTCCAATATGTTTTCAACTCTGGTAGGGGAATTTACCAGCTGATCCAGGGCATTTGGGTTGATAAATTCCAGGAAGCGCTGGGCCTGGGAGTTTGTACTTGAGTAGTTTTCTCAGTTAATGGTAGGGTAATTGAAATCACCCAATATCAGGGTGTTTGGTAGGACCTTCATGTTTTCCAGTGTCTCCAGAAAGGTGGAGTGGTGGTCCTGGGTCATGGAGGGTGATCTGTAGCAGGCCACAATTTGCATAGCAGATTTGCCCGATATTAGTTGCACACGGATGATCTCAGAGGGATCATGTTGCGTCACCAACCTGGAGGTGTAGGTATCCTTGATGAATATGGATACACCCCCTCCTTTTGTGTTTCGGTCCATGTTCTGTGGCCGAAATGTGTGGTATGAGTTGTAGCCCAGTAGTCTGGGTGCTCTTTGAAGCCTTGAACCAGGTTTCAGTTACTGCACAGATATCGACGTTCTCCATACTGAGGAGTGCTTCGAGTATGTGAATTTTGAGATTTAAACTCTTGGTGTTGAGTAGCATGATCCTCAGTTTTTTGTTAACTGTTCATCATATTGATCACTGCAGCAGTAGCCTTAGCTATGTGAGTAGATTACCAATGCTAACCACATTAGGGAAGTGAAAGGAGAAGGGTCCAGGATGCTTTGAGAATGCTACCATGCAAACCTCTTCAAAAGAGTACTAGTGACCAAAGCACGGAAGAGGTATCAACAGTGGCAAACGCACACTGTAAACAATGAGTAGTGACCTGTGCAACAGAAGAAATCAACTTATTTAAATAAGATTTTTCCTTACAATAAGAAAATGCAGATAAAAAAATTCCTCATACTTTCAGAATTAGTCAAAACAAACTAAAATATGAGCTTGACAATTCAAAATTGAAAGTTACAGAAATATACACTGTGTTCCCATAGCTAGCAATAATTTCCCCATCATTATCAGAAAGAGTAGTATTGGAATTGACTTGATGCTTAGCAACAGCGAATCAACTAGAGTTATAGCTGCTGGGTCAGGTTTAGGAACAGTGTATAGAAATTTAAAAGACTGAGGAACTTTATACATTCTATCTGCATTTCTAGCAACTGGCTGACTATCAGGAAAACTGCAAGCAGTAATAAACACATCCTCTACAGCAGACAGAACAGGAAGAATGAGTGCAGGATCTAGAAAACACTTCTGTAACAACTCAGCATTTTCTAAAGGTCTGGAAAATCTCGGTGTTCTCCCACTAAAAAACACTGGCAAATTCTAGCACTAGCATGTATGAAAGAGAAACCCCCACAGGGAGAATCAGAAACTGAGCTCTCTTCTGAGTCTGGATCAGAAATCTGAGGAAAAAAACTGTATCTGTCTCTGCCTTTTCTTGTTTACATTCAGAATCTTGAATCTCTTAAAGAAAAGAGGAATCCTTCTTTGAAAAGAAACTGCTTTACAAGAAGGATCAATAACTTGCATTAAACCCTGAGCCAAACCTGGTAAACTAATCCTATTCAAAGAAATTGGAGGAGGAGTAGACACGTGCTGGGTTTTCTATTTCCTTTTGAAAGGAAAAATGGGGCAACCATGTAACTAATGGCAGCAGTTGCTTCCCCAGGCATGGGTACTTTTAAAGGAACATTCCTGAAGTGAGAAAACAGCGACACAAATAAGAAAAATGGAAGGTTTTTTTCCCCAAAGGAAACTTATCTGCCAAGCAAACGAATGGCACCAGCTGGCCATCAATTCTCGAAAGCTTCACAGGAGTGTACTCTTCAGCAGCAATAAAGCTCTAAAGGGCTTTGTGGCCAAACTTGCCTTTTATTCAGCTCATCTCAAGCTGACCGATAGTTTGGGTGCATGGAAGGTGCCCTGAAGATATGAAAGCTAGCTGGCTGTTACATCCTTGGCAAGATATAACCCATATAGCTAAGGTTAGTGCAGCAGTGATCAATATGATGAACATCTGAGAATTAAGGTAGCAGCCCTTACCTACTTTATGAATCAGTATGTTTCTGTTATCTCTGTACAATGCATAATTTGTTCCTAAGCATGCAACGTTTCACAGTAAGAGTTCAAACACACAGACATATACACATACACAGAGCACCATTTCAGTACACAACCAATGGCACAGATGTTGACATGTTTGGTCATGCAGAATTTACAGGGAAAATCAGGTATTACTCATGGATGTGTACTTCAAAGAAAGATGTTTCGTGAAAACACAGACTAGCCTTCTTGAAACATTCATGACCGTGTTCTCAGACGTTTCCCAAGTAGAACTTTTTGTAATACTTACAAACAGAAATGGATAAAAGTGCCCTGCTAACAATTATGTCATGGTTGAGTCATGTCAAGACGCCCACTGGAGAGACCACAAACATAATGAAACATATTAGCAAGTATGAACTCTTTTTTAGAAATTTGATAGCAAGATACTTTACTGGTCAAAACATTAAAGTAAAATAGTTGATTCTGGCCATGACCAAAATGTAATTTTACTGTCCTCTACAGACTATGTGGGGCTAGTTTCTTATGGATGAAGTCAGTGTCATTGCCAGTAGATGAGAAAAGTACATCACTAACAAATATATCTCCAGAAGGAGCCCACTTTACCGCATTCCTTAAAATATCAGCGTAGAACTTTCAGTCTGTTCTTATTCAAGGGACTATGATTTCAGAGATTAGACTGTAAGGTACATATTTTATTTCTATCTTAGGTGATATTTTATACATTGTTCACGCTTTACTTTAATAAACTCCATAAACTCCCTTATAGTTGACTTTTTGCAGAACCTTAATTTGCTTTGTTTCTTTCTTTTCTTTCTGGGTATAATACCTAAATTCAAATACTACCAGTTCAGCAAGCAATAACAATCAATACATTCTATCAACATGTGACATATTTTAAAATAAACTTAAATTCTTTGATTCATATATTAATTTGTAAGTCTTCCTTTATCCTAATATTTGCAATTAAAACCAATGCAAGATGTTCTGAAATTTTCTTAAGCACAGCATGAAACTGTCAAGTTAATAAAATGCACAATGCAGCACAACTACATTTTTGGTCCACGTGACTTCATTTAAAACTGCCTCAAATGTGACAACAGGGCTTGCCGTGTTCCAAAACAATGGCAGAAATCTTCTAAAAGTGTACAAGTAATTCAAATTAAATCTTACCTTGTACTTCATAAGCAGTGTACTGTGGAGAGAGGTCTTCATCATCTTGGCTAGAATGTATCCCAAGAGCTGACTTTAACTGTAAAACTTTCTCTCTGGCTGTTGTCTCACCATTCCAGTCTCCAATCTGTTGATAAGAAATTTGGAGTAATGAATACAATACAAAAAAAGAACTTATGTTCTTACCATAATGTTCTACCTGTGTTGTTGATCTTCATTCATTCATTACTGATGGGTATTGGTTCTGTCCTTGGAATTGAGTCGGCCGTTATAACAAGCTTGCGCCAACCAAAAAACTGTCGAGCTAAGCTTACCCATAGTGCCCCTCTCTCTGTCACCTCAGATCAAGTCTGCCTGTAAGAAAGAAAGAAATGCGGAGGCTTTATCTGAGTGAATTCCCTCTTATGAGTTAGGAGCAAATCCGAACCTCCAGGAGTCTTTCGGAGGGGGGTGGCAGGTGGGAAGTAATGAATGAATGGAGATCAACAACACAGATGGAACTTTATGGTAAGAACATAACTTTTTTATCTGATGTTGTTAATCTTCATTCATTCAGTAGTGATTGGACAGCATTCCTAGCTACTTTATTTCTTGGGAGGCCCTATGGAAAGATATTCTTGAGCACCACTGAACCAAAGGAGGCTCTCCCCCTGGAGACCAAATTCAATTTGTAATGCATGATAAAGGTATGAGGAGTGGCCCATGTTGCTGCTGCACAAATGTCATCCATGGAAACTCTTGCATGGAAGACAACAGATGTTGTGACTGATCTGATTGAATGCACTTTGACTTTGGAAGGTAGAAGAGCTTTGTTTTGTTGGTAAATAAAGCTAATACAATCTCTCAACCATTTGACAGAGTCACTTTGGAAATCGATCTTCCCAATTTTGGACCTGAGAATGATAAGAATAATTGGTCAGATTTTCTTATTAATTTAGTCCTGTCCAAGTAGAATCACAATTGTCTGCACATCATGTAAATGCAATGAATATTCCCCATTGTTAGAAAATTTTGGAAGAAAACTGCAGATCAATTGCTTGATTGATAGTCAAAACGGAAATAACTTTGGGTAAGAAGGTGGAATTCGTCCGGAGTGATACTCTGTCTCTATGGAAAACCATGTAAGAACATGTTATGCACAAGGCTTGTTCAGATATTCATCTGGCTGAGGTAATAGCTAGCATGAATAAAGTTTACCAGGATAAAAATTTTATATTGTAAGTGGCAGTAGGTTTGAACAGAGGACAAGTCAGGGACTGTAGAACTAGTGTCAAATTCCAGGGTTCTACTGGCTCTTTGAAAGGTGGCCTAATGTGTGACACCCTTCAAAAAGGTTTTACAGAGAATGGTGAGAAATCAAGGATGAGTCCTGGAAGCTATTATGGAAGTTACAGACAGCCGCTAGGTGCACTCGAATAGTTGAAGCTGCTGCTCCTGAATGGAGGAGATTTGATAAATAGTTCAATACCAACATAAGCGTGACTGAAAATGGATCTACTTCCTTCTCTCGGGACCAAATTATGTATCTTTTCCACTTGCTGAGATAAAGATTTCTGGTGGATGGTTTATAGGAAGCCAGAAGAATGTGATGTACAGGGGAAGATAGTTTATTTTGCCTGGCAATTATGGGAAATGGAGGAAGCAAGCTGTCAGCTTGAGGCTTGATATGTTTTGATGCATCAACCCTTGTGGGTGCGACAGCAGTTTCGGAGTTGGATCCAGAATCCATGATGGATATATTAGGTGAGGCCAAAGGAAGGGAAACCAGACTTGTCAGGGCCAGTATGGTGCAATGAGGATTACTCTGCTTCTCAACTGAAGGGCCTTCTTTAGAAATTGTGGTATCAGGGGAAAGCATAAAGAAGTTCCGTGGGCCAATCGTGTACTAAAGCGTCCCTTGGGGACTTCCCCTGCGGGGGAATTAGGGCAAAGTACATGCTTCATTTGTGGTTTGTGGGGGATGTGAACAGATCACAGCAAGGCTGGCCCCAGTGACTGAAGATCTTCGCCGCTATGACAGGATTGAGGGAACACTCGTGAGGCAGGAGAATGCATCTGCTCAGTTTGTCTGCAATCACGTTGGAATCCCCAGGAATGTGCATTGCTATCAGAAAGTGGTTGGAGGCTATCGCCCATTGCCATATTCTATTGGCCTCTCGACACAATGGATAGGACTTGGTTCCCCCTTGTTTGTTGATATACCAGACCACTGACATGTTGTCGGACTGGATAGCAATTGTCCCTGACAAGAGGACAGATTGGAATGCTTGCAACACTAGGAGCACTGCCCTCAGTTCTAGAACATTGATATACAGGTTGGCCTCCATGGGTGACCAAGTCCCTTGGACTGTCTTTCCCTGGAAATGCCCCACTCCACCCCATCAGAGAAGCGTCCGTGGTCACTAGAGAGAGGGAGAAATGACAACTCCATAGGTCTTTTTCTGGCTTCATCGAACAAAATAAATCTTGTTTGCATCGATTTGTTATGCAGATTTGAAAGGACATCAGATGAGTCAGAGACCACTGTGTTAGTAGAAGCCACTGTAGAAGCCTCATGTGCAGTCTTGCCAGCGGAACTATTGTAATCGATGCTGCCATTGATCCTAGTAGTTGAAGGACCACCCGAGCTGAAACTTTGTCCTGACAGAGTATCGTCCAGAGCTGAGACCTCAGTCTTTCTAATCTGTGAAGTGGGAGGGAGACTAGGCAAGATTGATTATTGAAAGTTGCCCCTATGAATTCCAGAGTGTGAGAAGGAGTCAACTTGCATTTCTCCTCATTTATTGAGATCCTTCAGTATTTTGCTAGCTTTAGGGTATAATGTAAGGCTATAATCGGTAGATGCTTGGTGGGGGTGGGGGGCAATCATCTAAATACAGAAACACCCGGAATCCTTTCAGTCTCAAGTGAGCTATTACCAGTGCCATGCATTTGGTGAACACTCTGGGGGCCATAGAAATACCAAAAGGCAGTGCTCGGAATTGGTAGCGATTGGCTCCCAGCTGGAACAGGAGAAATCTTTTGGAGCATTTGTCCATTTTTATGTGATAATACACATCCTGAAGATCTACTGAGCACATCCAATCATCTTTCTATAGAAAGGGTAGGATAGACTGAACTGTGACCATCCAGAATTTTGTTTAACAAATTTGTTTAGGATGCTGAGGTACAAGTTTGGCTTTCAGTCCCCTGTCTTTTTTGGCACTAAAAAGAACCTTGAGTAAAATCTGGATCCTATGTGGTCTGGTGGAACTGCTTGGATGACTCTTTTTAGGAGCAGCTTTTGTATTTCTTGACCTGCTTCTTCCCTTTGACTGTGTAGAATGTCAAGAATATGCCTTAGTGGCCTTGGGTAAAGATTGAAAGGTTATGTGCTAACCTCTGGTAATTATCGTCTGCACCCAAATATCTGTGGTCATCATTTGCCAGGCAAAGTGGTGCAGAGAGAATCGCCCCCAACTGCTAACAGAGACAAGCAATTGGGCCATTCTTTAGGAGCACTGATAGGGCTGTCTGGAGAAAGAATTTCTGGATCCCTGATTACGCAGATCCCCTTTCCCTCTGCAGGGGCATCTTTCAGATGAGTTTCCCCCTCTGCCCTGGGGGTAAACTTGCCACATGTGTCACGGAAAGGACCCTGGGATTTCTTGTATCACATCTTTCCAATCCACTGATTCCTAGAGTAGGACTGTTGGGGGGTGGAAAAATGCACACCCATGGCAGACAGGGTCTTACTATCCTTTTCACACCTGGCTAAAGTGTCTTTTACCTTTGGGCCAAAAAGAGAAGAGGCCTCCATAGGAACATTGAGAAAGGAAGACTTAAAAGGATCCGCAAAATCGCATAGGCGCATCCAGGTGTGATGTCTCATGACAACACCTGCACCCACTGCTCTAGCTGTCCCTTCGGTAGTATATGAAATCAAAAGCATGGACGAGTTAGATATAGACTCCAGGGTAGCAAGCTGTGAGGCAACCTTGTTGCGCACCTTATCAGAAACTGCTCCTGCTAAGGTTTCCGAGAGTTCCATGATTAGGTCTCTCTGGAGCCGGGTAAAGTGTGGCAAGTAATTCAAGGACCGAATGGAAAAGGTCGATGAAGAAAACACCTGCTTCCCTAGCCTATGACCTGAGATTCCTAGTTAGGGGGATGGAGAGTAGTGCTTTCCTCGGCAAGTTCCTTCTTAGTGGCTGCCGCCACCACCATAGCATCTACTAGTAGGCCTTTGGACCAATGTGGGTAGTCCTCTGGTGGGAAAGAATTTTGTCTGGTCTCCAGGGGATGGGTTCAGCGGTATCAGGATTACTCCAAGCCCACTGCACAATGAGCTGAACTAGGTCATCTGCAGGCAGGATCACCCAAGAAGTAGAGGCTCAAGCATGGAAAGCCTGCAAGAATACAGACTCCTCAATCTTTCAGTCTCTCCACTGCTTTAAAATTTCCAGTATGTCTCCAAAAAAGACATCCTCAGGGGGTGACCATGGGGACCCTTCACCTTCATTGTAGTAGTCTGCATCTTCTGTAAGGGATTCCTCAGGGGAGTCCATGTGCTTCCTCTTGCACAATCTCTTACGTGGTACATCCTCACCGGGGACATTTGAGGAGGACTCTGAAGAGTAGGTAACTTGTGGAAGGGTATCTTGAAGTTTCCGTGTTCAGTGTCCTACAGTAGTTGACTGTGTCAGCTGCGGTTCAGAGGACAGATATATATGGGTCTCCAGTGCCAAAGGAACCAGCTGAGAGCCTGCAGTGGCAAGTGCCCTCTCCATCACCTGGAAAGCAGCCCTGCCTGAAGAGGGGTGGGAGCCCAGAACAGAAAAAGACAACTCAGGACCAGGGTCACACCCTGCTCCCATAAGCCCACCCCAAGGGAAAGAGACACAAGAGGACTCGGTGCCGCCAAGACAACAGGAACTGTTGTAGATGGTGCCATAGAAAAATAAGCACCGTAATAGGGGTCATGGTGCTGAAAGCCCAGTCACAATTCTGAGGATGGCTCAGCTCCGAGTGGGTTAATCGTCATAGGGTAGGCTCCGGGGCCATGGTAAGGTCTACCAATGGAACCGAAGAAGTTGGTACCGGGATAGGCATTGGGGTCAAGGGCTCTGATACCTCCAAAGAGGTTGAAGGAGGAATACATGATGGAGTTTGTGGAGAAAATTCCTTGGCTCCGGGTGGGAGGGAGGATTTGGAAGGAGTTGGGATTCCTCTGGCTTCCAGAAGCTGATCCACGAATCTCACCACATTGAATTCCGAAAGGCTCCTGGAGGAGTGGGATGAGATTCCTGATGGAGAATCAGGGCACCCTAGAAAGGGACTGTACTGTTGTCCAAAGAAAGGGATCTGCTGATGGAGAATATCAGGTCTGAGGGAGTATTTCATCTTTCAGCACCATGGTCAGAAGACCAGTAAGTTGTATGGGGGGGGGGGGGAGTGACCTGAGTTGGAAGTACTATTTTTGTTGCCGGAAGGGAGACTGGTACTGTAGCAAAAATTGAAGTTTTGAATGGTTCTGTAGTTGCTGCTTGAGGTATTGGTGCGGAGGGTAGTACCATAGTAGTTAGCTGAGGTGCTGAAACAGAGGACAGCACCATAGAGGGGGTCTGAGGTCCTGGTGCCAGTGTTGTTGATGACAATTAGGAACTTTCGACTTTGGTTCCACAGATTTAACTGATTTCGAATCACTAACATGTGGAGAGGAAGGTACAGATTGGCTCCTCTTTTTGTGTTCCTTTTTAGGAGGGGTTGAGCCCTCCATCTCAGCTATAGCCTCAGAGAATGGAGTTTTCAGAAGACCTTTAAAGATAAATTTGTTTTTCCTTTTAGTCAAGGTATGGGCACTAAAGCCCTTACACATCTTGCACGGGGGTTAAACAGACAGATGCTGCACCTTAAGACAGTAAACACAGGACAAATGATTATCCGAATTCAGCATTTTCCTTCCACACTGGTCACACTGCTTAAAGACTGTTGTTCCCTTTTTATCAGTCATCTCTATTTATAAAACAAAAAGCTTGTCTGACAGTAGTATAATTCTAAGCAATCAGGAAACACACACTCACACAGTCAAGAATGGAGAGGAGTTTTTTTTTTTTTTTTACAACAGTAGAAGGAACTACCCGACAGGTAAAGTGAGAATGGAAAAAGGGGGAAAGGGATACCAGCAAGGGTATAAAAAGTTACCTCAGAGGTAAGGGAAGGCCTGTACCAACAATGGTACAAAGAATACCAAACCTTGGTAAAATATAAGAAAAAGGCACTGAAATAGAGAAGCAAACTCTAAACGACTAATAACTAATTATAAATTCACAATAAAAAACCCAAGAAAAAGTTCAAAGAAGTAAACATTTCTAATGACTTAGCTGACAGCTGGCCTGACATGTCTTGATAGTATACACTGCAAACGAGATCTGGGGTGACAGAAAGAGGGGCACTATGGATAAGCTTAGCTCGAGAGTTTTTTGGCTGGCACGAGCTTGTTATAACAGCTGACTTGGTTCCTGAGAATGGAACAGATACCCATCAGTAATGAATGAATGAATGAACATTAACAGCATCAGATCTATTATCTATTAAATTGAATTATTCTCTTTAAATAAAAAGCAAGAAATCCACATTTCCTCTGAGTAGTAAATTTATGACTGAAAACTGCAGAAACCAAGTTGAATCTCTGCTAGGTTATTTAATCTTAATTTTTATGAGCAAATCTTTAAGAATATAATTGTTTCATGATGATTTTAATTCAGTAGGGGTTAATGAAACAAAGTAACTGATGACAGAGTTATGAGTCATTGCTTGAAGTATTCTAGTTGAAAGGAAAGTTAATGACACAAAGTAATCTAAATTTCGTAAAATGAAAAACAAGAATTACAACTGCCACCTAAAATTACAACTTAATTTAATGTGGGGAGCTTTCAAGTAAAAATTTAATGTGGGGAGCTTTCAAGTAAAATTTTCTTCATTGCAACACAAGAAAAAAAACATTCAGAAATACATACACCAGTATAAATTAAGCAATTAATCACATAACATATTAAAGTTACAAAGCCCGGGATTTAAAAAAAAAAAAAAAATGATTTATGTTTTTTTAAAAAAAGAAGACTGTTTCATCTTTAAGACTGGTTTTACACTATTTACAACATTGAAACCTGACACATGATCAGCCCTAAAAAAGATCATACATTTATATTCCATTAATTCAGTCGATGTAATTAAATCAACTCCACATTCATTTTTAAAAATCCTTTGGATAACAATGAACTTAAATACATGCTCCTTACCTTTCAGTTCACTGCGTTTATAGAAAACATTCATCTCTACTCCCCTTCACATCTCAGATAAATGTGAACATATTCTTTCTTTCAACTTGCAATTGGTTTTACTCACATAAAAACTAGTACATTTTACACAATGAGCAAGATAGACTACATTTTCAGCACTACATGTTGCAGATGTCTAGGATGTATAATGCTAATATAATTTATAAAATTACAATAATGACAATTATGACATGACACAGTACCATATTAAATACCTAATGGTTTGTTATTCACAGAAACAACATCTTTATAAAAAGAAGTTATGTACTCACCATAACGTTCAATGTTTATTGTCCATGATCTTGCCTTCATTCTTGCTGGTTGGGTTCAGAACCGGGCATTGGTTCCCGACTCGGCCACATACTAAAGCTCGAGGCTACACTACATCCCATGATACCTAGCGGCTGTTCCCCAGATCTCGTTTGATAACTAACACTAGACTATACCAACTCTACCTACTCATCCCATAAAAACAAAATGGAATAGATGTGCTGCCCCTACTCTGAAACAGGTGTGAAGACAGTCAGGCACCTATAGCCAATTTATAGTTCCTCTTGATCCTCTCAGAAGGGGGAAAGGAAGGTGGGTCATAAGAATGAAGGTGAGATCATGGACACCAAACATGGAACGTTATGGTGAGTACATAACTTTTTATGTTATGTTGTCCTATCTTGCCTTCATTCTTGCTGGTTGGGACAGTGTCCCCAGCACCTTCATCTTGGGTGGCTCAAAGGAATAAACTCTTCAGAACTGTGAATCCAAAGGAAGCTCTGTTCCGGGAGGCCACATCTACTTTATAATGAGTAATAAAGGTATGAGGGTTGACCCATGTGGCAGCTGCACAAATTGAGTCTAAAGGAAGTTTAGCTTGAAAGGCAGTAGAAGTAGCCATGGCTCTAGTTGAATGCCCTGTAATTTTGCCTGGCAGCTGTTTGTTATGCAGGTTTTAGACATAAGTGATGGTATCTATGAGCCACTTTGATAAGGTGACCTTTGAAACTGCAACACCTTTCCTGTTGTCTGAAAAAGACAGAGAGTTGGTCAGATTTTCAAAATTCTTTGGTCCTATGTATATAAAAACGTAGTTGTCTATGCATGTTCAACTAATGAAGCTTGTATTCTGCCTTGTTGCCATAATTACGGAACTCAGACTGGTTCAAATTGGCCTTGGAATAAACTGGCAGTGAAGTAACCAAGCTGTCAGCTTGAGATTTTGAAGGGAGGGGTGGAGCGTTCCTGACTGATGAGTCAGGAGAACCGGCACCGGGTCCAGGATCCAGGGCTCCTCCAGAAGATGGGGCCATAGGAAGGGAAACCATATTTGTCAAGGCCAGTAAGGGGCAATGAGAATTAGCTTGCGACTAAATGACTTGGCTTTCTGGAGTACCTTGGGTATTAATGGAAATGGGGGAAAGGCATACAGAAGTCCCAGGGGCCAGGCATACAGAAATCCCAGGGGCCAATCGTGCAAAAGTGCATCTCATGATGACTCCCCCAGAGGGGGGACTAGGGCAAAGTATCTGATGCATTTGGTGTTGATGGACATGGCAAATAGATTACAGCAATGCTGGACCCACTTGCAAAAAATTCTGTTCACAATCTTTTGATTCAGAGATCACTTGTGAGGCATAAAGAGCGCTCTGCTCACCTGTCTGCTATTACTTTGGATTTCCCCAGGATATGTGTTACAGTCAGAAAACATTGAGAAGAAATTGCCCATTGCCATACCCTTTGAGCCTCCCGACATAGGGTGTAGGATTTGGTTCCTCCTTGCTTGTTGATGTACCATACCACTGACATATTGTCTGTTTGAATTGCAATAGTACCTGTCGGTAGAGAGCTGTGGAATGCTTGCAACACCAGAAGCACCGCCCTCATCTATAGAACATTTATGTGCAAGTGGTACTCGTGTTCCTGCCAAGTCCCTTGGACCATCTGTCCGAGATAATACCCCCCATCTGGGAAGCATCCATGGTGGTCACTGTGACTATGGGATGCGGAAGTACAAATGGTCTGCCTATAGTTACCTGGTTGGAGTGAAGCCACCATTGTAGGTCCTTCCTGCTGGTGTTCGTGATGAGACCTTTGTGAGACATAGGCAACTCCTGCATAGGCCATTGGGCAAAAAGAAGCCACTGTAATATTCTCATGTGAAAACGTGCCAACGGAAATAATGTGATTGTTGCTGCCATTGAAACTAGAACTTTGACAACAAATATGGCTTGTACTGTTTTCTTCTTGATTAGTATGGAGACTTGGTGGCCTAGCGTTTGTACTGTTTCGTGAGGCAGTTTTGCCACCATATTTCTTGTGTCTAAGTCTGCCCCCTATAAAGGTAATATGCTGAGATTGTAACAAGGCAGATTTTTCTACGTTTACCATAATACCAAGCTGAGAGCAGAGATGAATGGTGGAGTCTCTTGTTCTGGTTAGTAGATGCTCGGTGGTGGCAGTCAGGAGCCAGTCATCTAAGTATGAAAACATCTTGAATCCTTGATGCCTCAGGTGAACTGTAACTACTGATATGCACTTGGTAAAGACTCTGGGGACTGTAGTGATACCAAAAGGCAGAGCTGTGAAATGGTAATGACTGGCTCCCAGCCAGAAGTGCAGATACCTTCTGTATCACCTGTTCATTTTTATATGGTAGTACGCATCCTGAAGATCTATCGAGCACATCCAATTGTCTTGTCCCAAAAAAGGGAGTATAGACTGCAGTGTTACCATTCAGAACTTTGTCTTTTTATCCAACTTGTTTAGTCTGCTGAGATCTAGAATTGGTCTCCAGTCCCCTGTCTTTTTCGGAATTAAAAAGAACCTTGAGCAAATTCCGGATCTGACTTGGTCTGCAGGGACTTCTTGGATGGCTGTTTTTTCTAGCAACCTCTGGATCTCTAGGGTTGCTTGATCCCTTTGATTGGGTGGAATGTCTGGGATGGACTTTGACAGGAGTGGTGAATGGGAGAAAGGAATTTTGTATCCTCTGGATATGATGGACTGTACCCAATGGTCTTGAGTTAAGTCTAGCCAGGCTTTCGAGTACAGTGATAATCTCCCCCCCGACTTCCTCCAGAGGTGGGCAGGTGGGCTTCCTTTCAGGAGTGCTAGAAGGGTCAACCCAAGAACATCTGTCTGTCACCCTGGGTCTGTGGACCCCCTCTGCTGCGTGGGTGGCATCTTCCATTGTTATATCCCCCTCTGCCCCTGGGGGAAGAATCACCACGAATGTCTGGCAAGGCTCCTTTGGATTTCCGTAACCACATCTTTTCGCTCTTCTGGCCCTTGGGATAGGGCCTTGTTGGGGTGGAAAAACATATTCCCACAGCAGAAAGAGTCTTGCCATCCTGCTCACTCCTGGTTAGGGTCTCTTTCACTTTTGGCCTGAACAGGGATGAGCTGTCAAAAGGGGCGTCAATAAAGGAATACTGGGAGGGTTCAGCAAAATCACAAAGACGCATCCAGGAATGTCTTATCAGAGCTATTCCTGCACCTGCTGCCCTATTCGCTTTATCAGCTGCATAGGAAATGAGGTGCATGGATGAGTTAATAATAGAGGTTAAGGTCACAAGCTGAGAGTTAATTTTGTCAGATAACCCCTGAGCTGTAGCACCTTGTAGGGTATGTCCTAACTCCTTAAGGAGATCCCTCTGCAAGCAAGTAAAATGGGATAGGCAGTTCAGCAACCTAAGGGTAAAGGCTGCTGAATAAAACATACGCTTCCCATATCTGTCCATCGTACAAGATTCCTTATTCGGTAGGCGGACAGATGCAGAAGTTTCAGCGAGTTCCTTCTTAGTGGCCGCCGCCACCATAGCATCTACCGGGACTCCTTTTGTTAGAAACTGTTTGTCCTCCGGGGCTGTGATAAATTTGTTTGGCCTCCTCAGAACTGGCTCCACAGACTCCGGAAAGCCCAATGCCTTCTGACTTACCACACCCAGCCACTGGTCAAAAGGCAGAGACACCCAAGAGTTGGAGGGTTGAGAACCAAATGCCTCCAGGTATACCGACTCATCCTCAGAATGGAAAAGGGCTTTCTACCAACCTCTCTGTTTCAGGATCTCTAAGATGTCTGAAAATGAGACATCCTCAGAGGGTGACTGGGGACCCTTCCAATTCCTCTAAGTCAGTATCAGACGTGACAGACTCGGGGGAGTCTATGTGTTTCCTCTTACACAGCCTCATCAGAGGGATCTCTTTGGGGGGGATGTTCCGGAGAGTTTTCGGAAGAGAGGGCTTCACCCATTGGGACATCCTGGGGCATTGGTTCTCTACGCAGGGGTTGGAGGAGTGATGTAGAAGTTGACACTGGGTCCTTGGGGGGAAGAGTACCTGTAGCCAAGGGTGGAGCAGTCTCAGAAGAAAAGCACACACCTCATCACCTCAAAGGCACTCCGATCTGGAACCGAGAGAGACTCCCAGTCCGAGGAGCCAGGAGATCTCCCCCGAACCAAGGATTAGGGCTCAGAGGCAGATGTGGGTGCTGAACTGACCTAAACCAAAGCTCCGAGTGGACTTAATTAGCCCTCAGAATCCTATTTAGTTTACTTAGAGAAGTCTTATTATTATGGGAGTTGCTCTTCTTGATTTTAGCCATGACTTTTTTCTTGGTGATTCCACTGTTGTGGTTTGCTATGGGCATACTTATAGGCACAGCAGGCTCTATACAGCCATTTACATGGTTGTACAGGTTCTCTATAAACAATTCCTCATAGGTAGCTGTGAACTCGGGCTAAGGAGGGACACTGAATTTTAACAAACTATAGCTTAATAAGGAGAATTTATTTATTTATTTTTTTATTTTATTTTACATTTGTTTTGGAACAGTTCCAAACTTTTACAGGGTTTGCTGGGGTTACCCAAGCTAATTTTTATTTTGAAGGAGACAGCTTTGTGGTACAAACACACCAGTAAGGACGTGACACTGAGAGGTGAGAAGCTCTCTCCCATATTGGTATCAGGTCCAATAGTTTTGAACTTCTGGTGTGTGTGTGTGTGTGTGTGTGTGTGTGTGTGTGTGTGTGTGTGTGTGTCTCTGTGTGCACTCTCCAGTCAAAGATGTTTGTGTTAATAGTCAAAGAATCATTGTGCATGTGAGTTTGAGGCAGTGTATGTTTCCCAATCTGTATAGGGGCAGCTAACGATTACCATGAACAGAGTATCTGGTTTAATGGTGAACATCTCCAGTAGGTCTAGGTATGAGCCATAGGATTCTTGGGACATAACAGATAACCTCTAACTTGTTAGGATATGGTATGGGACTTTGTCTATGGTGATTTGCACATGGATAAACTCCAGGGCATTGTCTTGTTTAACCAACTTAGAGGTATACTTGTTGGTAATGCAGTTTGAGACTCCTCCACCTTTTGTAGCTATCTGTGCAGCTGATGGTTTAAATGTGTGAAAGGCATTGAAGCCTTGCATTGCAGGAGTACTTCTGTAGATTTAAACCATGTCACGGTAACAGCACAGATATCTATTATCTCCAGAGTGAGGAGAACTTGTAAGGTGTGGAGTTTCTTGTTTAGGCCCCTAGCACTGCGCATTAAGACCTTCGGGATTCTTTGGGTTTTATTTGATGTGTTTGTAGGTTTGTCCATTTGTTGTTGCCTAGAAAAAGCTCTGAGGGGATGGATAAAGTTTTAGCCAATATTCGGTACTTGGTGGATCCTGACTCTAGATAAGCACCTAACCTTTATCATCTTCTTCGTTAGTCTAATGAGTGGGACATCTGTGTGTCATGTAATGGAGTCTCCACTGACAAGTCCTGGGTAATGTGTTTGCTTGCCTTATGGGCTTTGCTTTTGGGGCTCCACTGAGTGTTAAGCGTATGCGTGGCATTTGGTGTTGCTTTTGGGGAGTGGTTTACAGATTTCTGAGGCAACAGGAAATCTCACCCAGCCAGGACACTGAAAGGATCAACAGCTCGATAGCTCTTTCCTGATTCTGTTTAGTTATTATTTTTATTGTTTTTAACATTAAAGTTTTGCTGGCTTGGCATTTCCTCAGTCTTGTTACATTACTTTGCTGTGTGGATTGGTTCCGTCTTGAGCTACAGAGCCTTTTCTTATTTAGTTAATGCCCAAACAAGCTGTTCTAAGTTTGTCTCCACCCACTGTCTTTGTTTTAGCCACACTAAGTTACAGGTTTCAATTTTAAGGATAATTTTAGAGATTAAATTTACTCGAGAGCAATGCTGGTTTGCCAGATGGAGACTTACTATTATAGATACAAGGTAAACAATGGGTGGGAAAAATACTTAAATAGCTTACACAATCGACAATGCAAATGAAAGAGTCAAGAGAGACTTTAGAAGTCAGATTATTATAAAGGGCAGAAACCAGAGACACAGCCTTTTAAAACCATAAAACCACAACAACAAAAGTGTGGGAGAGTTGGCGAAAAATTCAAAATGTAAGAAGCGGATTTCCTAGAGAGGATCCAATAAAGAAAAAAAATATTGGTGCTCTAGTCCTATGGTTACAGTATGGTTACAGTTTCAGAAATATTAGCTTAATGTCTCAGTACTGGGGCAGGCACAAAAAGCAGGGGAAAAAACAGTTGCAAAGTAAATAGAAAAGCAACTTTAAGCAGGTAAATGATAAGCAGAATATGAATCTAGCAGCAAAACTGGAATATAAACAGCTGTAAAAATAGTGAAGCACAACTCCTTCAACAGAATTCACAATACTGCTGTGACATCCCACCTCGGGGCCAGTGATCAAGGAGCATCAATCCTCACCACTAACAAGTGGGGAATGTTCACTGAGAAAAGAACAGACACACACAGTAATTTCAGATGCAGCACTCTGCACCAAGCATAGTTTCCCTCATTAACCCCGAGTACCTTCTCAAGACGCCTTTGTACTTACACTCGAGCGCTCTCTGAGACGCATGTAAAGGTATGCTGTTCCACCAGAGTCCCTTTCAGAAGTGCCATTAACTTTGTAGTAAACTTTTAGCTCCACTGTTACAAATTTCAGGAAGAAGGCCATTTTCTTTTAGAAGAATTCAGGACTACAGAAGTCCCACTAGGCTGGTAGACTCTTGTAAACAAGTGTCACTCACAGGAACAGAATTTAAAAAAATACCTATTCATAAAGAACAGGACACCCTTTGATCCAATTATCATTCTAATGCAGGCTGTCTCCAATATTATTTGCTCAATTGTGTTTTGGAATTGATTTGCTTACACAGATGAAAGGTTTCAAACCTTGCTCAGTTTGATAAATGATAACTTTAAAAATTGTAAGCTCTGTTTGGGAAGAATTTTATAATCTCTTTCCAACTATTGTGGAAACTTTACCTGGACCATACAAAAGATTCCATAAAAGTATTCATCAGCTAACATCCTTTGTTACAGCAGCCATTAAGAAACACAAGGAAAAACTGGATACTTCATCACCTTGTGATTATATTGATTGTTTTCTCATCAAGCAAAAGCAGTTCCCAGCTCTGCATCTTGCCTATTTCAAATCCAAAACCTAGAGTCTACCTGCCTGCTGGCTACGGACCCCTTTCAAAATAACCTGACCTCCCACTGGACTGCTATCCTAGCACCCTTCCAGTAAAGAAGTACACATTCAAATCTGTTTCTTTGATCTCAGCACTTGTTCAGATAAAAAAAAAAAAAAAAAAAAGAACTTTCATCTGCTTTTACTGTACTTGTGTTTCTACCTACTTCATTTTACTTTTGCATCATCTTAAAAATACTCAGTTGTATTTATTACTGCTTGGTGTAACTCATTCTAAGCCTTTTGGTTTAAACACTTGGGCTTCGGACCAGTTGTTTTGCACTGAGAGGGTTTGTGGTCTGCACTGTTGTGGCAGAACAGGTAGCTTACATCCTTCTAGGTTGGGAACTGCTGATTGAGGGCTCAGTGTCTGTTATTCTAAAAGTGTATTAATTCTGGTTTAAGCACTTGGGCTTTCAGGCCAGTTATTTTACATTAAGAGGGTTCGTGGTCTGCACTCTTGTGGGAGGAGAGGCTGGACTCTGCCCTTCTGAGCTGGGAATTTCTGGTTAAAGGCTTATAGTGCATGCATATCTGAACTGCTTCTTACTGAAGTTGGTGTGCCTGGTTTGCTGTGGCATAGACTGGATTCGGGCCTGCTGGATCTAGCGTTGTTTGTGTAACTTGAGCACTAATCCAGACATTCTCTAAAGTACTCAATTGTATTTATTACTGCTTGGTTGTAACTTGATTAAAGTGTAGCTATCATTCTAAGTCTTTTGGATTAAGCACTTGGGCTTCAGACCAATTGTTTTACATTAGGAAGGTTTGTGGCAAGCACTGTGGTGGCAGGACAGGTAGCTTTCATCCTTCTAAGTTGGGAACTGCTGATTGAGAGCCCAGTGTCCAAGTGTATTAGTTCTGGTTTAGGCACTTGGGCTTCAGGCCAGTTATTTTACATTAAGAAGGTTCGTGGTCTGCACTCTTGTGGGAGAAGAGGCTGGACTCTGCCCTTCTGAGCTGGGAATTTCTGGTTAAAGGTTTATAGTGCCTGAATATTTGAACTGTATCTTACTGAAATTGGTACACCTTGTTTGCTCTAGCATAGACTAGATCCAGGCCTGCTGAATCTAGCTTTGTTTATATGCTTGTTGTTTGTTTGCTTGTTATTTCCCTGGAAGCTAATTCCACCTAATACGCGGCTTCTCCGTGCTTCTGTGGATCACTAGTGATATCTGCATTGCTTACTGTACTTATTTCCTTGTTTCACTTGAAAGAAAGTTACTGTTTGTCATTTTGCATTTAGTTACTTGTAACACATTGCACTCAAGTTACCTGGCACTTGCTCACTAAAGCAATTATATAAGTCAGCACTAAAAATTAAAAGCACTACACCCTCACTCCCCACTGGCCCTTGTTTTCAATTATTAAGGAATTCCCAATATTATTCTAGCATGTCCAAAGGTCAGTTGTCAATCTCCTCTCGGTCCAGCTGGTGAATCTGGAAATCTTGAGGCAATGTTATAACTGCCTCATGTACACAGACAACCCTCTCCTCCTCCCACATAACACAAATACTTGCGAGAGATGCAGCTATTTAGCCAAACTGGAGGCTGAGCTCTCTCAACTCAGGACTGGCAAGACCAGACAGGAGGAGAAGGCAACTACACACACCACAAAACCAGCCTCACATAATGCTACCACACCACTGAATCAAACACATAAACACACAAAGACATACTCAGAGGCGCTGAGTAAAAATTTACCTAAACAGCAGAGGCCTCCAAAGCAGACATCCAAACAACTGCTACCTCAAGACACCACACAAGCAACACATAAACCACAAAAGCAGTGTGCAAAGCAGTCACAGCCCTTAAGGCCAAATACAACACCAAACATACTTGTCATAGGTGACTCCATAGTCAGACATACTGACGTCCCACTCACCAGGCTGAACAAGGAGAGGGTCACAGTAAGCTGCCTATCGGGTGCTAGAATCCGCCACATAACACAAGCACTCGGGTCACTCCACGGCAAGTACAAATATGACACAGTCATTGTCCATGCTGGTGTGAATGACCTGAGATGTACCTCCCTGGACTACATGAAAAGAGACATAGAGGAGCTCTCTGATTATGTAGCCCAGGCAGGTATGACCCTAACCCTGAGCAGTATCCTTCCTTCACCAAGAATGATGCCACAATATAGAGACAAGATGATCAGCTTTAACAATTGGCTTAATGTCTGGTGTCATTCAAAGGGGATCCAGTGTCTGTCTGCCTGGGATGACATGCTTGACAAGCCACGCTGCTTCGCAAGGGACGGCTTGCACCTGTCACCCCTAGGATTCTGGATATTGGCTAAGGCTCTTGCCACCCCCATAGTGCCTTTTTAGGCAAGGCTCAAATTCTAAACCTACCACCCTAGAAAACAAAATGGAAAGAAACTGAGGGTAATGCTGCTCAATGCCAGAAGTCTAAATCTCAAAATGCACGACTCGAGGCCCTTCTCAGTATGGAGAACATCGATGTCTGTGCTGTAACTGAAACCTGGTTCAAGGCTCCTGAGAGCACCCCGGCACTATTAGGTTTTACCTCATATCATGCGTTCCGGCCCCAAAACCCGGACCACACCACAAAAGGAGGGTGTATCCATATTCATAAAGGATACCCACACCTCCAGGTTGGTGGCAACGTAAAGCCGGAAACCATCCAGGTGCAACTAACCATAGGCAAAACTGCTCTACAAATTGTACCATGCTACAGGCCACCCTCTCAAACTCAGGAACCCCACACAGCCTTCCTGAAGACACTGGAGGGTATAAATGTATCTCCAAACACCATCATATTGGGTGACTTCAACTACCCGAATATAGACTGGGAACATTACTCAAGCCCTAACTTTCTAGCCCAATGGTTCCTGGAGTTCATAAATTCAAATGCCATGGAACAGCTAGTCACTGTTCCCACGAGAGGAGAAAATATACTAGATCTCATTATCACAAACATGGGGACAAAATGCTCCACACCGGAAGTATATCCCTCATTGGTGAGATCTGATCATAAACTAATCTCACTGGAAATCCACATCCCCCCACCCCAAACAAAAGACCACAGTGAAGAACTTCTCTAAAGCAAACTTCACACTACTCAAGACTGGCGTGGTATCCTTCAAGGCCCCTGAGACAGTGGAAACCACAACCCAAGCTGCGGAAGCCCTTACAAATGCCTTCTATGAACACCTCCAGGACTGCATGGATCAGGCAATCCCAAATAAAACCAAGACTCTTTCCACAAAGGGCAAACGTCCAGTCTGGTGGACCCCAGCCATTACCAAACTTTACAATAAGAGGAGAAAGCTATTACATGATAGAACAAAATCCATAAAAGGGAAGTCACCCCTGATCATTATTAGTAAAAAATACGAGCACTCATAAAATCAACTAAGGCCAATTTTGAGAGAAAAATTGCCATGGATTCAAAGGACAATCATAAGGCCTTTTTCAGCTATGTTAGGAACCTGGGTGGAAACTCCCAGATATGCTCAGAATTAGTCCAAAATGATACAAAAATCACTGAACCCACAGACATTGCTAACATACTGGCAGACAGGTTCAGTGCAAACTTCACCCCCCTCCCCCTAAAGGAGAGATAACTATCCCAGCGGAGTGTAGCCTCCCAGACATCTCAAATGCGCAGGAGAAAGCTGCTCTCTAAAGCTAAAAACACAGCATCAATGGGACCGGATGGTGTCCCCGGCTGTGTGCTACACAAGCTAAATGAGGAATTAAACCCGCACATAAGGCAGCTGTTTAAACTCAGCCTTACCACAGGATACGTGCCCAAGGAGTGGCGTACGGCAACTGTGGTCCCACTCCACAAAGGTGGTGCCTCTACGGACCCTGGTAATTACCGCCCCATAAGCTTAACAAGTCTAGTCTGCAAAGCTATGGAGAGGATCATAATGGAGCTCATAAACAAAGATATAGGGGACTTGCAGACATTGGACCCGACCCAGTTTGGCTTCGTCAAGGGAAGATCATGCCTTTTGAACTTGGTCGACTTCTTCAAACAGTCACCAAGGCCATTGATGAGGGAAAGGCAGTCCATACAGCCTACCTTGACCTTGCAAAGGCTTTCGACACAATACCCCACTCAGGTATTGTAGAAAAACGTACCAGCTTAAATGTAAACCCATATGTCACAAGATGGGTTGCAAACTGGATTAAGGACAGAACCCACAGGGTTAGAGTTGCTGGCGCTATGTCAGACTCCAAGCCGGTCACAAGTGGTGTCCCACAGGGCTCGGTCCTTGGCCCCCTATTGTTTGGCATCTACTTCTCAGAAGTACAGGCCAACATGGGAGGACTTTGGCTGACAAAGTTTGCAGACGACTGCAAACTGGGCGCCATAGTGGAAAGTGCATCGGACACGGATATCCTTCAGAAGGGACTCACGGAAACAGATAGCTGGTGCCAGAGCCATGGCCTGAAGTTAAACGCCAAAAATGTATAGTCATACCCTTTGGGAAAAACAAGGTAACCCCAAGCTACCATATAGGTGGCAATCCACTAAGCACAGAAGAGGTTATCAGGGACCTGGGGACCCAGGTTGACAGTGGCCTTTCTTTTGACACTCACGTTGCTAAAGTGGTTAGAAAGACCTTCTACATTGCCCACCTGATCATGAAGGGATTCACATCCAGATCTAGTGAGGTCATTGTTCCCTGTACTCTTCACTTATCAGACCAATGATCGAGTACAATGCCCCATTCGGGATGTATCTCGCCCGACATCTGCAGCAATTGGAGAGACCCCAAAAGTTTCTCACCAAAAGGATAAAGGGACTCCAAAATCTGTCATATGCTGCCAGATTGAAGAAACTCCAGCTCTATTCAGTCGCATACCGTCTGCTCAGAGGTGACATGTGCCTGACATACAAGGCCATGTCCAACCCAGAATTAATGGACATGCTCCACCTCAAAAAATCCAAATCCACCAAAACCACTAGAGCAAGTGACTTAAACCTTAGCACTGATATAAATAGGACGTGCTGGAGGGATAGATTTATCACTCAGAGACTCCCTATGCTGTGGAATAGAGTCCCGGTCCATGTGAGGCAGAGCACCTCGCTGGCTCTGTTCAAGAGAAATCTTGACCTGTGGATGGGAGATCAGGGTTTACCCGGGAATCATCTCTGTGTCACTGCTGGACAGAGGCACAACAAACTAATGGGTACAGTATTTTTTCATATAAGGGGTGGCGTAAGCCACAAAAATTCGGGCTAGGCTTATAAATGCCTTAGGGCAGATAGCCTAGTATAAACCTATGAACCTATGAACCTATGTATGTGTACTCCCTAAACTGGCAGTAAAGCATATGCTTGACATTTTTTACTTTTGGTGATTAAAAGCTCGCTTCACAGCCAGGACAGCCAGCAGCCATAGCCCCTCTCTACCCTGTAGCTAGTAGGTGGCCAAAGTGGGACATTGAACCCTGGTAGCTAGCATACTTTCTCTTCTCACTAGCACAAGCCTCTTCTCCTGAGTATTTTCTCCCTTCCCAATTCCTTGATCAGCCTTTCTCCCAGATAGAACTTCTATTGTAATACATAACCTGTCCACTTGGTGGCACCCTTATTTCAGTCAGTCCCACACCTTATTTATTTATCCCTCTGGCTTATAATATTAATACATCTCAACTCAGTTATTCTAAGCCCTACTCTTAACATACTCTCAGCTTTAAATCCTACTTTTACAATTATCATCTAGCTATTCTCTAACCTGCTCTACTACTGTATTCCCACTTGTCTATACATAACTAAACTTACCTTAATAAACCTCTTCCACTGATTGTTCCTCTCAAGCTCCTTCCTTCTTTTGTGTCTATCCGGTCTGTTCGCCCTGCGGGCTCACTCCACCCTTTATATCTCTCCTGGTAACAATATTTCTACCCTTGAGGATATTCTCCTATGGGTCTCTACTGAAATTAAGTATGAAACTTATATTTTAGGAGATGTAAATATTGACTGGAACAAAATTAATAGCACCTCTCCCTCCCTATCCATCAACCTCTATAACTTCTCTCAGATAATTCACTCAGTCACCCGATCTAACAAAGTAAATCCCCCTGGTTCCACTTTAGACTGGATCTTAGTCTCTGATCCTAATAAAATAACCAACTCTGGCACAACTCCTGATTCCATCAGCGACCATTTCCCAGCTTACATTCATCGCTCAATGACCTCTTCCCCTCACCAGCACCAATATATTTATAACCGTAACCTCAGTAATTTCAACCCCATATCATTCTCAAACATTCTCATACAAATGAACTGGCAAATACTAATCTCCCTTCCTCTTGACAATGCTATAGAACACTTCAACTCTGTCTTCCTAGACACTCTAAACTCACTTGCCCCTCTTAGACACAAGAGGGTAAAAACTAATACAGCTCCTTGGCTATCCAAAGATACTAAGAAAAAAATGCACCAAAGGGACAAACTTTGGAAGCCCTACCAAAAAGATAAACTTCCCAATACCCTGCTCCAATACAAACAGCAACATAACCTAGCAAAACAGCTAATAACCAAGGACAAAAAGTCCTACTGCATCACACTCCAGTCCAACAACAACAAAAACCCCAAGCAATTCTGGAAATCAATAAACTCACTGCTTAATCCAGGATCCAAAAATAATCCTTGTCCTGACCCAAGCAAATTGGATCTTGATCTAGCCTCTGATTTTAACTCATTCTTCTTAGAAACTATTTCTGACCTGACCAGGACCTTCCCCAACATTAACCCTTCAGCCCCTCTCTCTTCCTCATCCAACCCCACTAATAACTCTCCCCCCTTGTTCGACTTCAAACCTGCCTCTACTAACTCCATAAAAAGACTTCTATCCAAACTTAAACCAAGCACTAATGCTCCTGACAACATTCCCTCTGCCTTCCTAAAATGTGCTGCTGATGTCTTAGCTCTCGCAATCAGTATTATAATCAACAGATCTATTAAGGAATATTACGTCCCCAAACTCTGGCGCTCAGCCTATATTCTTCCCCTTCATAAAGGAGGCAAAAACACCAGCATCTCTAACTTCTGCCCTATCGCTCTGCTCTCTCCAATCTCTCAAATCCTTGAAAAGTGCATTCACCTTCAACTTATGCCTTACCTGGCCCAAAACAATCTTCTTACACCTACACAACATGGGTTCCACCCAGGTCATAGTACTATAACTGCTCTACATGGTTTCCGCCCAGGTCATAGTACTATAACTGCTCTACTCTCTTTCTTAGAAACAGTCAGTCTAGCCTGAGACTCTGGACATCTAGTCTCTACTGTTCTGCTCGATCTGTCCAAAGCATTCAACACTGTTTCACACAAACACCTTCTTTATCACCTCTCAAATCTCCATCTCTCCCCAAACACTATATCCTGGTTCTCCAGTTACTTATCAGATAGAACTCAGGCAGTCAAATGGAAATACTCTACCTCATCCTTCTTACCTACCCCAACTGGTGTACCACAGGGATCTATCCTAGGGCCCATACCACAGGGATCTATCCTAGGGCCCATGCTTTTCAATATCTTGATAAACAACTTTCATTCTGCCATTCCTGAGTCCAAAATTATTCAATATGCAGATGATTCTACCTTAGTTTGCATTGCCTCTAACCTTTCAGAATTGCTGTCTAAAACATAAACTGCCTTCTCAACCACCAAAAAATTGGATGTGCCAAAACCACCTCTCTCTCAGTGCAAACAAATGAAAAATTCTACTTTTCCCTCCTGCAAAGTCATTCTCCTACAACAAAAATGCTTTCAAAATGCTAAGTCAAACTAATTCAGCTATAGAAGTGGTTCCTTCAGCTAAACTACTTGGTATTACTATTGACGAACATCTCATGTTCGATATCCATATTCAACAAAATATTAAGAAAACCCACCAAAAGCTAGGTATGCTGTATAGGAACAATCACTTCCTCTCTTATACTACTAGGAATACTCTAGCCACCACTTATCTACTGCCTTCCTTATTATATGGAGCCCCCCTGCTAACTAACCTATCCTCCTCTATTTCCTCCAAACTAGAAAACTGCTATAATAAAATCTCAAAATTTGCTACCAAATCTAAACCTTCTACCCATCACTGCCTTACCCTAAGATCCCTAAAGTGGCTTGAACTCCCAAACTACTTAGACTTCCTCCAACTCACCACTGCACACAGACTTGTATATCACCCAACTAAGTATCCACCGCTAATATCCTCCCCCATTACACCCCCAATAGAACTCTCAGATCCAAGCATCAAAACCTAATTGCTATCCTCAAACCCAAAAGTACAGCAGGCCAACTTCTCCTCACTGTCTCTCTAGGCAAAAAATGGAATTCCCTTCCTCCCTCTCTAAGAACCATCCCAAACTTAGAAAACTTCAAAACTCTGCTTACCAAACACCTGGCCACAAAATGGAAATGCAATTGCCACCATCCAACCTAACTTCCTTAGTACATTCCCCTGGGGGATTTTCCCACTCTGGTTCCTAAGCCCTCAACAACTCTCCTTCAGCTATGCTCCTAGGGGTTTTCCCCCTCAGGTTCCTAAGACCTCAATAACTCTCCTTCTGCTATGCTCCCACAAGCATTTTCTAAGTTCTCCCTTCTCCATTAGCTATCAATAACTATCAATACAATAACAATAGCTATCGATAACCTCAATAACTCTCCTATTGCTATGCTCCCACAAGCATTTTGTAAGTTCTCCCTTCTCCATTAGCTATCAATAACTATCAATACAATAACTATCAATACAATAACAATAGCTATCGATAACCTCAATAGCTCTCCTTCAGCTATGCTCCCACAAGCATTTTCTAAGTTCTCCCTTCTCCATTAGCTATCAATAACTATCAATACAATAACAATAGCTATCGATAACCTCAATAACCCTCCTTCAGCTATGCTCCCACGAGCATTTTCTTTGCTCTCCTTTTTTTATTAGCTGCTTATTTCTTATGGGGTAACATTATAAATATTGTATATCGCTTTCCATTAATAATTTATTTTCTGAAATTGTGCATGTATAGTATATCCTCATTTTACTTAAAAGTATGTATATAAAACATCTTCTCACCTAATATCTGTGTGCACACTAAAGAAAATGTATAAACAATAAGTCCACCCTCAGTGCTTTTCTGCTTATAATGCATATTTTCAAGGTACTTACTTGTAACTGTTTCCATATTATGTAAGACTGACATCCGTGTATTTCTGTATCTTATCTGTATTATGTATCTTGGAGCTTCTCTCCCCGGGCTTCCACTGAAAACGGGTCACTCTGAACCAGTGGACTTCCCTGGTAATGAAACTGGAAATAAATAAATTAAGTTGAAAAAGTACCTGAACTTTGTCAGGTACCTTCTCAACTTAATTTTCAGTGTGGATTAACCTCATGTTTATATTTAAAATTTATGAGAAAATCGGCTTGCCATGCACTGTGTATCTGCTTGTGATCACAGCAAACCGATCCTCTATGATTTCCAGGAAGCAAGTGGTGACAGCCAATCGGATTCTTGCAAGCCAAGCTGCCACTTGCCTAACAACTCCACCCCATGCATTTCTTCTGTCATTTGCTAAATTCTGGACCAGGCTTTGCAGAAAAGGGTAAAAAAGGGCTTGTAGCAGTGCAACCGACAGCAAGCCAGAATAGGAGTCTGTAGTTTTCAGCTGCGAACTTTCCTATGAAACAAAAAGCTGAATGGAAATAGCGGGAAATCTAAACGGGTTTTAGGACATCAGTGCCTGGATTGTGAGTATTTCGGTTTTTGAAGCCGAGGATTGGTCCTGTCCTTTTTTCTCTTTGGTTGAAGATGTCTTACCAAGGCAAGAAAAACAACCCCGCATCATGGTGAGTAGTGATTCGCAAGGAAGGAGGCTCTTTATGCTTTGACTGTGCTGGCGTAGAGTAGGGAGGGGACGGGTTGTATGATAATTGGTGCCCTATGCATTTATTTGATGGTGTGGCAAGCATAGTCCACTGTGAAGCAACAGTTAGCTGTTTCACATTAGCAGGTTAGTGACGGTGGGCCCCAATCGACCAGACATTGCAATTGGGTTGAGAAGCGGACTTTTGTGATCGAAGCTCTTCACAATGGCTGTGCACTGATTTAGAGGTTGCACCTCCATGAAGCTCACCGAATTCTGACTTTGTTCTGCAGATTCTGTACTAGCTTTTCAGAACTGTTCTGTGTAGAGCAAATGGTTCCATTAAACAGAGATCGATGTTTGGCGTGTGGTATCAATATTGTTTGCAGTGGTGCAGTTGGGAGGTGACATCAGGGATCAGTGAGACTCTATAATCTTAGAGCCTTGTACAAAACATCAGGTGTAGAACAATTACTACTGGGCTTGTTCCAGGTCTAATGTGGACTAATTAAGCGTGCTTGTTAATGTGAGTGCGTCAAATGTGTACTGTAGATACAAACCCACTGTATATTGCTGTATGAGTGAATTCAGAATCTGTGATAGCTTTTCAGCAGATAATGGTGCTGCAAAGCAAGACATTTTGGGCTTTATCATTTTTTTTAGACCCATTGCTTCCACCTTCACTGCAACCACACCCCCCACCATGATCAATACACAATGATGTGGGATTCTAATGAATTGGTGATGTATGTGTTGGGGGAAGCAACAGAAACCTAAAAGTTGATAAAAATATGATAAAATTCAGCAACGCTGCTCTTTTTGTAATGTGCATATCATTTGTTTTAATTTGCTAGATGAGGTTTTGCTTGGCTCACTTTTTAAGGGCTTATTAAGTAGTGGTAATGTGGGTGACCATTGACTAGTGTCTTATAGTTCGTACTAAATAAACTACAAAGTACATTCAGGCACTGCTGTGATTCTCCTGAAATATTTCTGTCCTCTGTTTGGCAGTAAGGGTGTATCATCTGGTGACTTCAGCTGGATGGGAGTGCCATTTTGTCTTTAATTTTTTTTTTCTAATATAGAAACTTGCACCAGTATACTGTCCCATATGCTGGTGGATGTTACAGCTATTTGACATTTCAACTAAAGAAAAACATTTTAGTACATTTTGATAAGGTTGCTGCCATCTGAGCCCCATAATTATTTGACAGGGGTACTTGATTGTCATACCACACACATACCCACACAAAAGTATTGATCTTCCTTAATGATTTTTTTATAGGTTATTTTTATATAAGGTGCACTTAACCATTATTATTTTTTATTGTACTTAATGAGGTCCGTCTTCATTACTGTCTCTTGTCTCATCAGTCTACAGACAGACTACAGACAGGATTGCTGGAGGAAATGCTTCACTCTGTGGTTTGGGGACTGCTTTTGCATTCCCAGACAGACTGCAGAAGGCATCTCTGAGGAAATGTTTAAGGTGGTCATCAGGGGAGTGCTTGTGCATACCTGGACAGACTGTAGAAGGGATCACTGGGGGAAATGTTTCAGCTGGTGGTCAGGGGGCTGCTTGTGCATACCTGAACAAACAGCACCAGAGACTGATGGGGGAGATCTCTCATTTTGTGTTCAGGAGAGTGCTTGTGCATACCTGGACAGACTGCATACAGGATTGCTGGTATAAATGTTTCATTTTATGGTTGGGGTGTAAACCTTGTCTAAAGATTGTCACTACTGAAGTGACACCTGAATCTCATGTCAAAATGGGAAAAAGGGTTGAGGATAGATGGATGGATGATGGTGCTTGTGCATACGTGAACAGACTGCAAAGATGATCCTAAGGGGAAAGTTTCTTTTGGGGGTCAGGGGAGTACTTGTGTATACCAGACTGCAGTCCTGACTATCTAAAGCTGATTATTTCCATAAGCCACTTGCTCACCTATGTCTGCTGTTTCAACTGAAACCCTGGAAAACCAAATGTTCTTTATGTACATCTGCTGGTCGAAAATTTGCGAGGGCATTTCTTGTGCACAGCCCTCTTCAGGTCACCACTCAGATTTTCTATGGGATGTTTTTCTGTGTAAGAAAAGGCTTCTGTCTTGCAACCCTACCCCATAGTCCAGACACATGTAGAATGCAGGAGACTGGTGTCACATGTAGTACACAACCAGTACTTGCCAGAAATTCCTGCAGCTTCTTCAATGTTGTTATAGGTCTCTTGTCAGCCTCTATGACCAGTGTTTGTCTTGTCTTTTCATCAGTTCTGGAGGGACGTCCAGTTCATTGCAACATCACTGTTGTCTCATAGCTTCTCCACTGTTTGACTGTCTTCACTGTGTTCCATGAAATATCCACTGTTCAGTAAGATATAACTGCTGTACTACTTTGACTTAATTACTCTGGTCTTTGCCCTAACAGATGGTAATGACTCTGTCTTATATTACACCTGTAGAAGGAATATGATGCATGTCTATTCAACAGATAATGTGATGCAATTTCCCAACTGCACATTCGGTGTTTGTTTTTGAATTTTTCATTTTGGTGCTTGTTGTTGTTTGTCTTTTCAGCTTTTCTCAGTTAGGGGTCACCACAGTGGAACTCTGGTCCACTAATGACTGGCAGTAGATTTTTTATGGTGCCGAGTTGCCAGCCCAATGCCCAACCTTCAGCGAAGGCACGTCCATTCACGCATGTCTTTCGGAGGCCACTCGACAGGGGGGAGGACATGCAGACTCCACACAGAAGGCACTCCAGTCATGAATCGAACAGGAGAACCTCTTGCTGTGAGGCAACAATGCTACTGCTGTACCACTGTGCTTGTACATACCAGGAAATGTTACTGAATGGTTGTTTCGGGGAAATCTTTCATTCTGGTGCCTGTGCATACATTATATTGAAGGGCTCGTGTGGGTGAATACTTCATTTTGGTGGTTTAATACTAGCAAATCTTACAGACGTTTCATTTGGGGAAGCATTTAATTTTGGACATTGTACATAACTCAACATTCTACTGAAGGGTTGCTTGGGTGAAGTGTTCATGATGATGGTTTGCACATACTAGGAAATGTTACTGTAGGCTTGTTTGTGGAGACGTTTCATTTTGGGTGCATGCATACCTGTACATAATTATGAGGATGTTGCTTGGAGAAATAATTCATTGTGTATCCTGGAAGTGCTTGTGCATACATTGTCTCATTGCTGAAGTGACTGCTGGGCCAATTTGTGTCATTTTGGTGACTGTATATACAGAATGCAAACAACTGGAGGGGTTACTGGGGACATATAGGAAGTCAGTCTGCAAATTACATTGGGTTACATCACTTTTGCTTGTATTATTCTATTTGTGATTATACTGCCTGAGTGAGATATAGGTTATCACTAGGTGACTACTGACAGCATGGAGCTACCATATTTTTTGTGCATTTCTCCTGGCTTTGTCAGTCTTGTGTGGAATTTAGGTGGGAGGAAGGGCTCAATAATATCTAAGTGTTATACTATTTGACTGAATGACTCAGGTCTTCTCCTTACTGATGATACTGAGTCTGTGTTACATAACAGCTGCACAACGTAATATAATGAATACCTACTCAACATGTTATGTGTAGCAATTATCACCCGAGTCTCAGCATGCATAGGCCGAGACCATATGTTCGTACTTGTAAAAGTCCGATCTGACTGAATGGAGATCTCCATACAGAGAGGAAAGTGAAGATTTCCCATTTCCACAATATAGTGCGATCTCGGAGTTGGTATATTTAAGTAAGAGCAGGTGTGGGGTGTGCAGGGGGGCATAGCCCCCCTGCTATAGATGTTTAGTTTTGTGTTTTTTGGTTTTATATGGTTTTACTTCAGTGTTTGAACTTTTACGACTTCAAACATATGGTCTCGGCCATATGTGGTTCGAACTAGTAAAGGCTTGATCTACTGAAATAGATCGATCTATCTATATATATATATATATATATATATATATATATATATATATATTTGTGCATATATATGTATATGTATATATATGTATGTACATAATGTACTTGCACATATATACATTGGTCACACGCATATATATGTATATAATTTTGGTGATTGCGCGTATCTCAACATTTTCCAGAAGCGGTCATTTGCGGGAATGTTTCATTTAGGGACATGTGTATAACATATAGTAATGAAGATGTTGGTAGGGGAAATAATTAATTTGTGTATCAGGGGAGTGGTTGTGCATGCATGGTCAGACTGCTGAAGATCGTAATACAGATATGGTGTAACAAGTATAGGTTATCTATAGCTCAGGTTTCAGTGATGGTTATTATAATTTTTTGTTTATGTATTCAGCTTTCAAGAATAATTTATTATCTGTTAGCAATATGCACATACTGCATTGAGGAAAACTGATGGGTCTTATTGCAACCAGAGTGATGGTCAGATGCGATAACTGGAATTATTACTTTCGTGACTAATTCTTACATGGATGAACCAGATAAGTTTGACATTTCTGCTTGCGTTATTGTACTTCTGCTTATACTCAGTAGTTGGGCATGTTTCCATGCTTTGTCAGTCATGGGTAGAAATTAGGTGGTAGGAGGAAGGGCTCGGTAACATCCAAGTGTTATACTATTTTGACTGAATTATAATGATATAGTATTTCTACTGAATGATAATGAATGCCTCTGCACTCCACACTAACATGTATTAGAACATGTTAATGTAAAACCTGTGTGTGTGTGTGTGTGTGTGTGTGTGTGTGTGTGTGTGTGTGTGTGTGTGTGTGTGTGTGTGTGTGTGTGTGTGTAGTAGGTATGTACCTCTGCAGCGTCATCACCACTTACGTACCTAATGCAAAGAATACTGTCCCTGGGGCTAGGATGGAATATTTGGATGGGCTAACCAGGTAATGCATATGATATACATATATATATATGTAGTCTTCCAATACATCTGTCAAACATCAGTAATAAAAGCCAAAAATCACGTAGGTTAACACACCAAGCCAACGGAGCTCAAACCCTGATGTATAAAGAATAAAAGCGATGCACACCAAAAAATACAGGGTTAAATGGCGGAAAATCACCAATATCCAACAATGTCCTGAGAATAAACTCCTCCAAAGCGACTGTAAATATAGCTCAATGAAACACAGTAGATAATACGTGACAGATCTGATTAATTTATTACACAAATGTTAGCGCATTCACCCAAAAGGCTTCATCAGACGTACAAAAGCATTAAATTACAGAGATTTAAATAATGACAAAGTCAATCCTATTGGATGCCATCACAACGTAATTAAAATTTAAAAACCTATAACATATATTACAATAAATGTATTAACTAAAAAACATACCTAAAAACGTTATATTGTCATAAAAAGACACAGTGAAATGCATAATCTAAAACCAATGCACAAAGAATGCTCTATTATCCTAACATATATGCGTCCTAAGCAAAAAAAATATGCATGTGAAAAAACATAATGTATGACTGCCATCTAAGACTAAATGTATAAAAATGCATGTCTGCACTATGCAAATGAACAATGTAATATATAATTATGTATAATTATATGGAAAAAACAAGCAAGTAGAACAACAACATTAATGTGAAAAACATGCATGGTTATGTATAAAAACATGGAATATAAAAAATGGACAAATACCTATGTAGTAAGAGGTACAGGCTTGACATTTGGCTAAATATATGACATTCTTACTCATACAATTGGTCCCTGTGTTAAATTTATACACAAAGTTATTGTTAGGATTAGTAAAAGTGGTACTAATGTCAATAGCCACGCATTGATTGCATCTACCACAAGGTCTCGTGTTATAATCAAAATCACAACGTTTAACCCTTACATCAAAGATGTTTCTATAACATAACATATTCCTGAGGTTTGATTTATTCTTAATAGGGTCCTATTTGTTTTACTTTAGAATTATACACATATTTAAAACAGATAAGTGATTCAAGTGAATATTTATTGGTCACTCTTGATGTGGTGAGTCTCTTTAAACCATATTTCTCTGAAGGCCTTGAGTTAGGGAATGTTGCTAATACTGATGTTACAGAAGCATTGAGAGCTCCTTTATTTTACACAAAGGATGCTATGCATATTAGAAATTTCTTGACTAAGTATTGGCAGGTACTTAGACTTGACCAAGATTTAAGTGAATTAGTGGGTCCTGAACCCAAGGTCGTATATAAGAATAAATCAAACCTCAGGAATATGTTATGTTATAGAAACATCTTTGATGTAAGGGTTAAACGTTGTGATTTTGATTATAACACGAGACCTTGTGGTAGATGCAATCAATGTGTGGCTATTGACATTAGTACCACTTTTACTAATCCTAACAATAACTTTGTACATAAATTTAACACAGGGACCAATTGTATGAGTAAGAATGTCATATATTTAGCCAAATGTCAAGCCTGTACCTCTTACTACATAGGTAAAACAAATAGGACCCTTAAAGAAAGGATAAGGGAGCATTTGTATCACATTAGAATTGGTTCTGATACTAATGCTTTGGCTAAGCACGTTAAACACTCAGGACCTCTCCACACTTTTTTGTTCTTAGTGATACAAGAGGTGTTTGAGAGTAACAGAGGAGGTGATTTGGCCAATTATACTCTAGAATGTGAGATGAGGTGGATAATAAGGTGCAAGGCAGATCGACCACCTGGCCTTAATGAGAGAGTCAATATAAGACCTATTTTGAGAAAAAGGAAATGCTTTAGGCCTAAGACACGACATGATAGATACACCACATCTTAACACATCCAATGGTGGGACCAATATGGCAGTCCTTAGATTTGTTATTTAATTACCTTTTGCCTACATGTATATGCAGTTATTCTCAGGCTAGGCTTTTCAAATACACTTACACCTTTTATACTCACAGGTTGCTGTTACACAGTTGTCATATTTGTCCATTTTTTATATTCCATGTTTTTATACATAACCATGCATGTTTTTCACATTAATGTTGTTGTTCTACTTGCTTATTTTTTCCATATAATTATACATAATTATATATTGCATTGTTCATTTGCATAGTGCAGACATGCATTTTTATACATTTAGTCTTAGATGGCAGTCATACATTATGATTTTTCACATGCATATTTTTTGCTTAGGACGCATATATGTTAGGATAATAGAGCATTCTTTGTGCATTGGTTTTAGATTATGCATTTCACTGTCTTTTTATGACAATATAAAGTTTTTAGGTATGTTTTTTAGTTAATACATTTATTGTAATATATGTTATAGGTTTTTAAATTTTAATTACGTTGTGATGGCATCCAATAGGATTGACTTTGTCATTATTTAAATCTCTGTAATTTAATGCTTTTGTACGTCTGATGAAGCCTTTTGGGTGAAAGCGCTAACGTTTGTGTAATAAATTAATCAGATCTGTCACGTATTATCTACTGTGTTTCATTGAGCTATATTTACAGTCGCTTTGGAGGAGTTTATTCTCAGGACATTATTGGATATTGGTGATTTTCCGCCATTTAACCCTGTATTTTTTGGTGTGCAAAACATCAGTAATAATCTGTTTGCATTTTCTTTCCTGTGCAGGTTTGTCCACCTTCTGACACTGACATGGCTTCATGACTAAGAGAATGACAAGTGAGAGTGTGGGTATGTGGCCATTCCTACATTCAGTGGAATGCCAGCCATGCCTCCGAAACTGAAAACCAGTACAACTTGAGCTTCCCCACATCCAGAGTGAAGGTATACTGGATTGAAAGAAGAGATATGCATTGGAGTGGAGTATTACCGTTGTTGGAAGAGAAGTGTTTCATCTACCCTGAGCCCGACATCCTTGTGCTGCACATTGGAGGGAATGATGTCCTCAATCAACCACTCGGAAAGCTATGGTTTCAAATCACAGCAATTTTTGAACACCTGCAGTCGTGGTGGCCATGTTGTCATTTTGTACAGTCTGATATAATTCCTCGACAGATATGGAAAACAGAAAACAGTCAACAGCCACCTCACAAGGCCAGATGCTTACAGAATGGGTTCATGCATGGCTTGATGCACAGGGTCGTTGGATCTACAATCTGCCATAACAGCATCATCGCAGAAGATGTTCATCTAACTGAGGAGGGCATTACGTTGTTCTTGACTGACCTCCACAATGGCATGAGGAGAGCTATGCTGGATAACATGCAGCTTGTGAGAAGAATGGAAAACACCCATGACCAAGTAGGACCAGTATGGTAAGTAAAACTCTATTATGAAATGTGTTCTGTAAAATATATTTTTCTGAGTTTGGCAAATAACTGTGGTAAGGAGCTGGTGAAGATGCTGAGAAAGAAGAACTGTTTCAGGAGAGTGCTACCATGTACAATCTAATTTGTCAGTGACCATCCTGCAATACTTCTTTTATTCTGCTTTTATCAGGCATGTGTAGAGTTTAGATGACAGAAAGGGCTTATTAATACAGAACTTGATCCCTTAGGTCCATTGCTGAATGGACAGTTGTAAAGAGAAAAGGCATAGGTAAAAGGCAGACTGCTGACACTGAAGGAGGTTGTGAGACTGCAGTTTTATCAGCTGTCTGATTGGGTAGCCAGCACAGCTATTGGACAGATCAGATGGCCTTGCCTGCCACTGAAGTCCCATGCCTTTCCTGGCTTCATTAGTGGAGTGGCTGTCCTTACCTTGCTTTTTCTCTTTACATGTACCCAGTCAGTAGTATGTTGGCTACACCAAGAATGTGTATATTTACAATCATATGTGTCTACATGGTAAAACAACTGGTTCTGAATGCTGTACACATGTACAGATATCAGTTTTGTTAGGACTCGTGTTACGGAAATTATGATTTTTTTTTTCATATTTTTGTAAATAACTTTGCAAGGGTGCATCTGAATGTGCTAATACCTCATTTTGAAGACAATATGGATAGCTCCAGCATGGTAAATGAACTGTCCCTGTTTGTTGTACACATGTACAGATATCAAAGTTCGTTTCGGTCTTAGGTTATGGAAATTATGATTTTTGTTCATATTTTGGCAAATAACTTCAAAAGGGAGGATCTGAATGTGCTAAGTAATACCTCATTTTGAAGACAGTATTGATAGCTCCAACATGGTAAAAAAACTGTCCCTGTATGTTGTACACATGTACAGATATCAAACTTTGTTTTGGATTTAGGTTATGGAAATTATGATTTTTTTTCATATTTTGGTAAAAATTGTAAATAACTTTGCAAGGGAGCATGTCAGTGTGTTAAGTAATACCTCATTTTGAAGACAGTGTTACTCCTTATAACATGGTAAAAGAACTGTTTCTGTGCACTGTACACATGTACAGATATCACAGTTTGTTTAGTCTTGTATACATTTCCAATACTTCTCATTTTTATGTCCATATCTTTGCAAGGGAGCATGGTGATGACACAAATGATGCACAGTTATCAGACAGATCAGATGGCCTTGCCTGCCACTGAAGTCCCATGCCTGTCCTGGCTTTGTTAGTGGAGTGGCAGTCCTTACCTTTTTTTTTCTCTTTACATGTACCCATTCAGCAGTATGTTGGCTATACCAAAAATGTGCATATTTACAATCATATGTGTCTACATGGTAAAACAACTGGTTCTGAATTCTGTACACATGTACATATATCAGTTTTGTTAGGACTCGAGTTATGGAAATTATGATTTTTTTCATATTTTGGTAAATAACTTTGCAAGGGAGCATCTGAATGTGCTAAGTAGTACCTCATTTTGAAGACACTATTGATAGTTCCAACAGAACTGTGCCATATGTTGTACACATGTACAGATATCAAAGTTTGTTTTGGATTTAGGTTATGGAAATAATGATTTTTTTCATATTTTGGTAAATAACTTTACAAGGGAGCAGGTCAGTGTGCCAAGTAATACCTCATTTTGAAGACAGTGTTACTCCTTACAACATGGTAAAAGAACCGTGTCTGTGCACTGTACACATGTACAGGTATCACAGTTTTAGTATTGTAGAATTATGAAAATTATACATTTCCAATACCTCTCATTATTATGCCCATATTTTTGCAAGGGAGCATGGTGATGACACAGATGATGCATCACTTTGAAGCTGACATTGAAACACATAGCTTCTATACTATGTAGGCTCTGTCTGTTACAGGTGATGAGATATCAGTTATGAGAAATATATTAATCAAATTTCTGTGAATATTTCTGTAAAGGAGCATCACATAATAATGGTTAAGGTATCATTTTAAAGCTGACATTCATACTAACAAATTAAATACAAACTGTATGGGTCTACATGGTACATTGACCAAGATATTGTGCTTTGCTTTCCCAAAAAAGGTAAAAAATATGCACAATATCAACATTCCTTGCCAAATATTTAATAATGACTTTGATATACACTATCAGCATTTACACTGTTGGAAAGGTCAGTGTCTGGTGAACAACTTTTGCGTTTACATTTTTAGTCTAAGTCTTATAGTTAAAGAACTATGAACATTTGTTTTCTGTATGGTATTACAAATGGATTTTCTGAAAATGAGCTCAGGCTGCACTGTTGTTCCTATGGTGGAATTTAGTAGGCAGCTTTTTCTGAACTGCTCCAGAGTGAATGAGTTAAGAGGACATTGGGAATGCGCAATCCAATGCTGGGGCTGGACTTCTTCAAGTCCCCAAACAAGACTCCACACTGATCACCTCAAGGTTCACTCCTCAGCTGGGTGTTCTAAGCCAAGTCCTCCATTACTCGCTATATGAAATCAGTGCTCTGTGTCCCCATTCCCAGTAGATGACACACACACTCTGTGAGATTTGATTTTCACACACACACACACACACACACACACACACACACACACACACACACACACACACACACACACACCTGTGAAAGGCTAGCAAAGATTTACCCACTATGCCACCTCCACCCAGACTATAAGGTAGATATTGCCACCAGAACACCCCAAAGCCAGTTACTCTAAGGCTCTTACCAGGGCACCCAATTCTACTTATACAAATGGTAATGCTTGACCAAGCAGTAACACTTTCTGGAACGTGACGCTAGAGTGCCACTAAATAAATGCAAGTGCTCTAAAAAGTTAAAACAGTTTCTAAAATATCAGCCATAATGACGGGTTTAGATATATTTAATAATAAAAAAATATGAAAATAGTGAATATCTATTTATAATAAACATCAGAGTTTCAGTCTGGTAAAATATAAAACACACAGATGGAAAGACTCAGATACAGAAAAACAATATTTAACTAATCTCACTATATTTTCCTAACTGAATGACAAATTACTGTTTCCTTCTTACTGACTACAGCAAGGCAAGATGAAGTTAGATAAATGTCTCTTGTCAGGTCTAATAAAGTGCTGAATACATCCATCACATCTCTCACTATTATCTAAATACAGTTTCAGTGCTGGCTACAGAATGACATCACATCTGGTCATCTGACTCTATGGTTTCCACACTACCCCCTCATTAGATACTGAGCCAGGATTTGGCACTGATGTGTCACAATACACACACAACTTTGATAAGGATCTGGAAGCGATAAAACAATTCCAGCACTTCTACCCTTTCTGAAGAAAGGCTTTTCATAGACATGGTACCTCTGGCTGCATTCAGACCTGTGAAAAAGAACCTTTATGGCTTAAGACAAGTCATGTAATTTCAGGCTATTTTTCTTAAGGTGAGCTGGGCTGAACTTAATCCTTTCCCTTCCAGTATCCTCTGTTAAAAGATATATATTTCAGCAGTTACAACAATACAGCCTGACATACATGTATATTTCTTTTTTGTCCAGCAGGACCCACTGTTGATCCATTTTTAACACAAGCAGCTTTGCAAATACATTTTAACATAAGCATATGTACAAACAGTGTTAAATTCAAATGACATACAATTCTTTACAAAACTCCAGCAAGGTATGCTGGCATATGTTACACATGCACTGCCCTACACTCTCTCTTGCATAGCTGGCATTACCTCACATCATCAAATCTGTCCCCTTTTGAAGACTCAAGGTAGTTTTTCAAGTGACCCTGGAGAAACACTGCTTGAGAGAAATGGGCCTGTCTGGGAACACATTAATCGACCCCTTCCCCTGAGGTGTCAGTCCGAGCCTCACTGAGGAAAATCAGTCTCAGTCACCAGATACCCATCAGACTCCCACTGCCACCCAGTGCAAAGGCTCAGCACAAGGGCCTTCCTATTACTGGAAGGCTTCTTCATGTTAACATGGTGCAATATGTGCCCCTGCCTCCTGCCCAGTAGGTCTACCATGTAGTAAACATCACTGACCTTCCTTACCACTTTGAAGGCTTCCTGCAGCTTACTGTGTCTAACAGGAATGAGCACCACAGCCTGCTGTCCCAAAGCATACTCTTGGGCCCCAGCAGTCCTGTCATACCAGTCCTTTTTCTAATGTTCGGCAACTGCAAGGTTCTCCTGAGCCAAGCCCATGAGTTCTCTAAGCCTTGTCCTGGGGTTTAGGACATATGGCATAATAGACTCCTTGTGGGATTGACACTCACAATTCCACTCATCACAAACCAAATACAAAGGCCACCTGACCCTATGCCCATACAGCAACTCAATGGGTGAAAAACCTGTGGATTCCTGTGGTACCTCTCTGTATGCAAACAGCATATTTGTCCCACCCTCTCTTAAACTGGTCTGCAAATGCCCTTAGCAAAGTCTTTAGTGCAGAGTTTACCCTCCCCACAAGACCATTTGTCTGGGGGTGGTACAGGGTAGGCTTTAGGTGCTTCACCCCACAGCACTCCCACAGATAAGCCAGTAGGTCTGACATGAAATTGGCAACTCTGTCAGTCAGTATTTCTCTCGGGAAACCTACCCTGCTGAAAATATCTAACAAAGCTTTTGCCAACTTCTCTGCCTCGATGGAGGATAGAGCCACCACTTTGGGGTATAAAGTAGCATAATCTACTACCACTAGAATATATTTCTTTCCTGTGGAACTTGGGGTACTCAGGGGCCCCACAATATCCATAGCTACCCTTGGAAACAGCTCCTCAAGCACAGGCAAAGGCATCCAAGGAGTGTTGAACTTGTCTCCTGTCTTGCCTTCTTTTAGGCACTGGTCACAGGTGCTGGAGTACCCTGTTACATTCCTTGCAATCACAGGCCAATAAAAGTTCTGCATAACATGCCTCTTGGTACATCTTATGCCCATATGACCTACAAATGGAACATCATGCGCTATGGGCAGAAGTGCCAGACAGGCTGTGGGCACTACCAACTGCTGTATTACCTCACCCTCTAGTCCCCTCTTTGTGATTCACTCTCTATACAGTAACCCTTTGCTCCAGTATACAGACTCCCCTCTTCCTTGAGAATCAGGTGCCTCCTGAGCTACCTCCCTCAAGCCTTGTAATGTAGAGTTTGAGAGCTGAGCCTGTCTCAACTCTACCTTTGTGACCCTTCCCAGCTCCCTTTCCACAAGAAGTTTGGTATCTTCTGACAGTCGTGACTCACTGTCAGCCTGAGTACTACCACTCACCTCTGCTCTTGCAGTCACTTTGTCTAAGGGAACATCAGTACCTATCAGCAGCTGTGGCTCACCTTCAGGCTCACTGCTACAGGGTGGATCCCCCCCACCCGAAATAGTCCCATCATCAGCCCCGGCTTCAGGTTTGGGGGCTGTCTGGGTCTCCCCCAGGCTACCAGACCCAAATGCCTGTCTCCAAACCTGACTGCATGTATCTGCATGCACACAAGGTACTGCATTATCAAAATAATTCCCTATCAATACTTCTGCAGGGATATCCTCAAACACACCTACTTGCTTGCTTCCTTTTCCACCCTCTAAGTCAAGGTGAACCTTGGCCAAAGGTATTTGGAATGGGGTCCCTCCTAAAACTCTGAATGGAGTGGACTGTCCAAGCAAATGCTGTTCCTCTTTAACCACTGCAGGCTTCACAAAGGTTATGTCAGAGGATTTATCTCCCTTAGCAGCGGCTTGTTTTCCATACACTAACATAGGATACAAACTCTGGTGATAGTTTGGTACCCCTGCCGTTTCCAGACAACTTACGACCAGCATACTGTTACTCCCACTTGCTGGCTCCCCCACCTTTTGTTCCCCACCTTTCTTCAGTCAACATTTGAGTGTTACATGGCCCCTCTCATTACATTTTATTTTATGTATTTATTTATTTAACATTTGTTGACTGGGAAAGTCCGACTAGGACAGAGCCTATTTTCAGCAGAGACCCAAGGAGAAATGCTCCAAGCATGTCTTTGGAACATGGGAGGAAACCGGAGCACCCAGAGAAAACCCAGGCAAAGGCAAGGAGGACATGCAGACTCTGCATAGAAGGCACCCCAGCTGAGAATGAAACCAGAGAACCTCTTGCTGTGAGGTGACAATGTTAACTGTTGCACCACTGAGCTGCCCAAAAATTTAAAACATCTAAACCTTGATCCTGTCCATGTACCTGAACTAGTGGCTTCCTCTGTTACTGGTGGACTCTGTTGGGGTTGTTTAGGCTGTCCACCATGGGTTCCCTTATATCCATGTGCAGCGCTGGGTATCCCCTTCTTGTGCAGTGATGCCCTGCCTTCCAAGTCGAGATCTCCTTTTCTTCCCAGCTCATCTGCAGAGTTACACTTCTGGTCTGCCAACCAAATTCTCATGTCCTCAGACAAACTGCTAAGGGCTTATTCCCTCACTGAAAGGCCTTCCAGCCTTTTAAAAGTGGTGACCTGACATTCACTCACCCATCTATGAAAATAAGTGCTTAGCTCAGCAGTATAATCATATACATTTTCATCTGCCCTATATCTATGCTCACAAAACTTTTTTCTGTAAGCTTCAGGTGTTAATGTATAATATTTCAATAAACATTGTTAAACCTTGTCGTAAATTAAACAATCAGTATCATACAATTTAGAAACAGTGGTTACACCTTTATCATGGAGTAAGGGGGGTCTGGAACAGTACCTACAGCCCTTGGTTTGCATATTCTTTCAAAGGTATGAATACAATTATCACCTGCTTTATACTGTGGAAGAACTTTAATGACCATTGTTGCTTCTGGGATAGTCAGCTATTGTTTTCCCCATTAGTTTCATGTTCCTGTCAAAGAGTAAGATTGTCCATCTCATGTTGACACTGCTTCTCATTTTCTTTGGCCATGAAGAGCCGCAGTCTCTCTGCTGATTCTAATTCCATCATTTGTTTTGCTTCCAGTTCAAGTCTCTTTAACTACAGACAGTTTTTTTTTTAAAATTCCCTGAAATAAAGATGAACTGTCCTGTTTCTGAGGGCTGCATATCCTCATCACCAGACTGATTATATTCCTGTTTGCTGGTCTGTGCTATAGCTGCAACTAAGGCTAAAATCATTTCCTCTTTAGTCAGGTTGTCATGCACCAGTCCTTTGGATTTGCACAATTTAGCCAACTTGTTCACTGACAGCTTGCCATACTCTTCTGCTGACATCTTTGTCTGCTTTCCCTGACTAAACTAAACTAACACAAAATAAATAAAACTGTTGTGAAAATGAAACTCTGGACATTTACCTTGTGGCTGCTGACAGTACACACACCTTTACTGACAAGTATGTACAGGCTACAGAAGTTCCATTAATATCCCACCACTGCTCACCAATATATGATTTCCCTCCTCTGGGCTTGCGATCAAGGAGCCTCAATCCCCACCACTGACACTGGTGGAGAATGTTCACTGAGAAAAAAATAGACACACAGCATTTTCAGATGCAGCTCTGTGCACCAAGCACAATTTCCCTTAAGAGCACACATGGAATGCATATTCCAGTCCTGGGGCTGGACTTCCTCTCCAGTCCCCAAATAAGACTCCACACTGAACCACCTTTGAGTTGAGTCTCAGTTGGGTGTTCCAAGTGTCTTTTGTCAGGTCTAATAAAGTGCTGAGTGCCTCTATGACATCTCTCACTAGTTTCCACCACCCTCTGTGTGAAATCAGTGCTCTGTGTCCCTGTTCCAAGTAGCGGACACACACGCGCGCACGCACAGACACACACACACACACACACACACACACACACACACACACACACACACACAAACACTTAATTTTCACACATGCACACCCACCCACCTTGGAAAGGTTGGAACATTTACCTGCTATGCCACCTCCACCCAGACTATAAGGTAGATATTGCCACCAGAATACCCCAAAACCAGATAATTTAAGACTCTTACCAGGGTGCCCAGTTCTCCTTAGTAAAATTAACACTTATACAAATGTTAATGCTTGACCAAGCAGTAAGACATTCAGGAACATGAAGCCACAATGCCACTAAATAAATGCAAGTGCTCTCAAAGGTTAAAATTTTTTCTAAAAGATCAGCCATAATGAAGGGTTTAGATATATTCAAAAATAAATAATAAAAAACAATGAAAATACTGAATATCTATTTACAATAAACACAGGAAATATTAAAAAAAACAGATGGAAAGACTCAGACAGATACAGAAAAACAATATTTAACTAATCTCACTATATTTTCCCAAATGACTGAATAATTACTATCCCTACTTGCTGGTTACAGCGAGAAGATGAAGTTAGATGAGTGTCTTTTGTCAGGTCTAATAAAGTGCTGAGTGCCTCTATGACATCTCTCACTAGTTTCCAAATACAATTTCAGTGCTGGCTACAGAATGACATCACATATGTTTACCTGACTCTGTGGTTACCACACTACCCCCTCACTAGATACTAAGACAGGATTTGGCACAGATGTGTCACAATACACACATAAAACTTTGCTAAGGCTTAATACATCATCTGGAAGCTATAAAACAATTCCAACATTTCTACCCTTCCTGTAGAAAGTGTTTTCATAGACATTGCATCTCTGGCTGCATTCAGACCTGTGAGATAGAATCTTTATGACCTAAACCAAGTCAATTAACTTCAGGCTATTTTTCTTAAGGTTAGCATGGCTGAGCTTAACCCCTTCCCTTCCAGTATCCTCTGTTAAAATATACACATTTCAGCAGTTACAACTATACAGCCTATATTTATTTTCTGTTCAGCAGAACCCACTGTTGATACATTTTTAACACAAGCAGCTTTACAAATACATTTTTAACATAAGCATTTGTACAAATCAGTTTGATATTCAAATGACATATACATCTTTACAAACCTCCAGCTAGTTATGCTAGCATATGTTATGCATGCACTGTCCTACTCTCTCTGGCATAGTTGGCACTACCTCATATTATCACTACTGCCACTACTAGACTAAGGCACTGAAGTATACAGAAATGTATTAGTAATGCTATTTATAGAAAAAGATGCTTTAATAAACAAATAAATGTGGCTCGAATTTAGCAATAGTTCACAGTTCTGCCACAACTGTAAATGAAACTGCAAGATTAAGGCATCAGACAATGGTCAAAATACAAACAGTTGTTTTTTACAAGTAATTCAAGATATGGAGAAGGGCAGTATAACATATAAGCATGCTAAATTTTTTGGAGTAATTCACAATCTTCTCATAATGGCAAATGAAGCTGCAAGACTAAGGTCCCAGAACAAACTAAAAAATGCAAACATATAATTTTTTTTGGCTAAACATGGGAAAAAGAACAAAAAAGTATCACCACACAGTTCACTATAAGTGCAACTTAAAGTATTTAAGCAGAATTTAAATAAAAGCTTTTTTTTCTCTTTTGATGAAAAGCTTATTTCTCACACCTCAGGGCTTTCCACACCTCTCATGGTTGTGAACAGAAAAAAAAACTGGGTGGGTGTAGCTCTGTGCTTAATATAGCACACTTGATAGATAGGAATTTAATCAATCAAAGCTAGTCCTATGGTTAGAATTTCAGAAACTTTAGCTTAATATCTCAATGGGGCTTGGGGCAGGCACAAAGAACATGCGAACTGTAGAAATGTAAACAGAAAGTCACTGGAATGCAACTTTAGGCAGATAATTCATAAGCAGAATATAAGACTTTATCAGCAAAACTGGAATATAAACAGCTCTAGAATTACTAAAGCACAAATCCTGGATCAGAATTCACAATACTGCCACTACTGCAATACCACCACAGACTAAGACACAAGACTATGCAGAAATTTACCAGTAACATTGCTTATGGAAAAGATGCTATAATAAATGACTAAGTAAGACTCAAGTCTGGCACTAGTTCACAGTTCCACCACAACTGTGAATGAAACTAAAAGATTAAGGTCCCAGACAGTAGTTGAAAAAAACAGCTAGCTTTTACTAGTAATTTCTACAGTCCAAATTTGTACTTGTATGAAATAAATGCTATCCAGTAGAGTTTTAAGTCAATAAGTGAACTTTACTTAAATAAAATAATGTGAATACAGACTAAAATATACGTTGGATGGCACTCACACTGAGATAAATAAAAGGTACTAAAAATAGGCAGGATGCATTTAAAACTAAGCTCCAGACATCCAGGTTCCTTGGCTAGAGTTTAGTACAAAAATATTAGCCCTTTTATAAATTAATAATTAGTTACTCACGAATAGGACTACACAAACAAGATAGCATCAACATCTTGCATTGCTTACATAGCATGGTACACACATGACATCACCTTCCTGACACTGGTGAAAAACAAGTAGGTAAAATAGTTTTATCTGTCATAGAATAATAGACTTGCCAATACATATCCAAGTTTGTTCCATTCCCTTTGAATATACCCTGGTGTCCAAATGACAAGCAAGCCATTAAGTCCATAGGTCACAACAGAACAACAGTTCTTGGTCTTTTAACTCTGCTACATTAACAGGAAGAGACAAGTCTGGAGATCCAGCACACTTCAAAAGACACATCATGTACTGTTCTACTGAAAAGGGCAAAAGTCACAAATTCTTCTAACCATGAGAACAATGTTCTGATTTCAGATGAGCGAGAAAGAAGAGTGAAAAATACACATATTTTTAACTGTTTAATTTAGCCTGTCATTACCCCTGGCACAATTACAAACATATATTCAAGCTGTTTCTTATTTTTATGCTGTTGTTCCAAACCGAAAGCATCAGTGCAAACACTGTTGACTTAGTGTGTTGGCTGCTTTTAGCCTACCATGTAAATTGCTATTCCTGACTCACTACTTTCTTCCTCTTTCTTTTTCTTCCCTTTCTTATCCTCCACTTGACATGATTAGTGCTCCAAAATAGACAGTCCTCATTCCGAAGATGCTGATAGGTAGGTATTCTGTCTTTCTAGTACATTTATTTTCCATTCTGCTGTCATAAGGGCTTTCCTACTGGTGGCAATGAAACTCAAAAAATACATTCCCTGACACATAACTGTTCAAACTGGCAATGTAAACTTTGGCAAATTCAATGTTTTTCTAAGGGTATTCCTGCCAGTGTGCATCTGCTATCAAGATCGAGAACAAAAATCCTATACTTAATTATTACTTATTTATTTTACATTTGTTGACTGGGGAAAGTCCAACTGTATGCATGTCCATTTTCAGCAGAGGCCCACAGAGAAAAGCTCCACAGTTAAATTTTAAGCAAAATATAATGTGTATACAGAAACATTCAAATTTACATAGTACCAACCTTAACATTGACTAGTAACATAGCATTGAAGTTTAAGATTTAACATATTTACATAGACTGAACACATCTTTTACAGTTTTAGGTTGAGGCATTACATAATGGTGAACATTGTTAGTAGGGGTTGTATATTTTGCTTAATACAGTTGACTTGTGAGCAGGTTAGCCACAGTAGGGAGTATAGCAACAGAGAGAGCAAAGATTAGACATAGTAGGGAGTATAGTAGCAGGAGAAGAGACAGAAATGGGAAATTGGATAGCAGGTTAAGTAAGAAAAGCAAGAGGAGTAAGTAGCTTAAGTATAGAGTAAGAGTAGAGGTTTAAAGAGAAAAGTGTAGTGGGTAGATAACAGAGTATCCTAGCAGTGACATATGAGTATTGACTAAGGGGTTAGAATTAGAGGTGGAACTGGATGGACGCTAGAGAAGTTTCATTCTTTTGATGAAGAAGCTGAAGTCAGAGGGCAAGAGTAAGGGAAGAGAGTGGGGGGGTGGTCAGCCAGGTGGGGAACATGTGCATATCCATGTGTGCTTTAGGTGTTCTTTCAGGAGTATTTTAAATGTAATCTTTGAGCCTGCTGAAGTAATAGCAGTAGGTAGGGTGTTCCAAATTTTGCCTATGTAGTTAGGGAAGAGGGAGTCCCCTGCTGTGTTATTGGTCTTGGTGACCTTGTTTAATTTTTTGTCGCTAGAGCGAAGTTGTCTAGTTTTAGCTTGTAGTTCTAGTAGATTGGCCAAAGCTGGAGTTTTGCCTGGGAGTAGTAGTAGATTATGGGCAAAGGAAAGTTGATGATAATTTAGGAGATTAGGGAATTCAAGCCAGCCAAGTTGTTTTAGGGAATGACAGTGGTGGGCTCAATAGGGGGCACCATTAGCAAATTTTGCAATTTGATTGTAACAGGTGTTGAGTTTGACAATTTTGGTTTTGGGTAAGTTGGTGAGAATGGGTGAGGCATAAAATAGTGTGGAAAGGAGGTGAGTTTGAGCAATTGTTATCCTAGCAGGTTGCATTAGAAATGGTTTATTTTTATATACACTACCCAATTTTTTTGTGGATATTTTTAATGGTTTGATTTATATGCTGATCAAATTTGAGTTTATCAATGGTCACTCCTAGCAATTTAGTGCGAGTGTCAGGGGAGATGACAGTCCCATCCCTGGACACAATATTAAATGGGCTGGGTATTGTGGTAGATTTGTTAGCTGTAAATAGCAACAGTTTGGTTTGTTGAGGGATTTAATATTAGTTTTTGTTAAGAAACCAGTTTTCAGTGGTATGGAAGTCTTTTTTGGGTTACAAAGAGGAGTTTCTGAGGATTGTTGGCTGAACAGACAAGTGTTTAGTCATCAGCGTATTGCATAACTGTTGCACCTTCACAGATGTGGAGGTTATTGGTGAAAATGGAGAAAAGCAGGGGACCTACAATGGATCCTAATGAGACTCCTTTGGTGATGGGCAGCAGTGTTGATAGGTTGTTGTCCCAATGAACTGCTTGTTGTCTTTCTTGTAAATAGTTCTGAAACCAAGCTAATGCTTGGTTACTAAGGTCAAGGTTAGTAAGGGCTTGTACTAGTTTAAGATGGTTGATCATATTAAAGGCCTTTGATAGGTCTAAGAATATGGCAGAAGTTAAATTGCCTGTTTGTTTGTTTTGGTTAATGAGGTTTTAAAAGTGTGTAGGGCAGTGGTTGTGCTATGAGAAGGCTGAAATCCATGTTGGGTAGGAGAAAGAAGTTGGTTGTTAAACAGGTATGGCATAAGTTGGTGGTGTATACATTTCTCAAGTATTTTAGCTAGTGGAGGCAAGATGGCTATGGGGCGATAGTTGGTGAGGTTGGTGGAGGTATCGCCTTTATGGAGGGGGATAATATAGGTCTTCCAGATGGGTGGTATTGAGGTTTCTGAGATAGATCTGTTTAGAAGGATGGATACAGGGAAGGCAAGTTCATTGGCAGCCAACTGAAAGTATTCAGCAGGTATCCCATCAGCTGTTAGTGTAGTAGGTTTAAGTTTGGTTAGCAACCTTTTGACATAGTTGGTGGGGATGGGTTGAAACTGGAAGGTTGTTTTGGGTCTATCTACAAGTTCTGGGTAATTAGTGGTGGTGGATGTGGGCTGTTTTTGAACAAGATTAGAAATAGTTTCTATGAAGTATTTGTTAAATGTGTCTGGTATATTTGTGATTTCACTAGCTGAGGTGGAGTGTAGGGTCTGCCAGGGTGGAGTAGCTTATTTATTCCTGCCCAGAAATTCTTGGGGTTGTTTTGATGCTTGTTTTGTAGCTCTAGAAAATCATTCTTTTTATCTAGGAGAACTGCTTTTTTTGTCTCATTCCTAAGTTTTTGGAATTGTTCCTTAGCTGCTGGGGTTTTTGTGGCTCTCCAGTGATACTAGGCTTTGTTCCTTTCTGAAATTCTATTTTCACTATTTCTGGTAAGCCAGGGGGCTGTTTTCATTTCTGAGTTTAGTGGTCCAGGCTGGAGTGTGGGCATCTAGGATTTCTAGGAAAGTGTTATTGAAATGGATTATGGGTTCTTCTAGAGGTAGTACTTCAGTATGTTCCAGTTATGATGCTTTAACTTGAGTGTGAATTTGTTGGGGTCAAAGTTTTTTGTGTTATGGGTTGTTTGTAATATCGGGTTAGGGTTGGCCTGGGTTTTGAATTTTAGTAGGAAGGTGGGTTGATGGTTGCTAAGGGAGTCTGTGAGGATGCCTGCTTGGTAAGAGGTGATCCAGTCTAGGAGGATCTCTTTGATTTTTGCATTTAAATAAAATAAATTTTCGGAGACAACAATGAAACCTGTCAAAGAAATAATTTAAATTTTAAATTTGGTATTTTAGAAAGCATCATAAAAGATGTAAAGGGAGGTTTTGGGGAAAATAAAATTGAGGAGAATGAGCTTAGATGGCATTTGAGATTAAATGCAACAGCTTAGCCTGGCATAAATGACAGTACCTCTATTATGTCAGTCCTCAAGAGAAAAGCTGTGTGTGTATAAAATGGGGTACTACCCCTTTAAAATTACTCTTGTGTCATCATGTGATCATTGTTTGTTGGATATTTAAATATTCATTCATTTTAAATTCATGGTTCTGATGAAGTCAAATCTGATGAAAGCGCTTAACCATTTTTTATTTTTGTGATGAATAAACCCGTCTTTATCTAAGGGACTTTGAGCCTTATTGGTCACTCCACCTGTGGATTTAGTTGTTGTATTCTACAAATAACACTGATTCTGAGGTTGCCCCGGTTATGTTAAAGAGCACTGCAGGCCAGTAGATTGAACTTGGCTTGGTGGTGATCCAGGGAAAAGTAGATTAAAAGGAGAGGCTTAGGTATGAGCACTCCATTCGACGAGACAAGCAGCTACACAAAGGGAATTTTAATGCATTCTAAAATAAATTCACAGTCATTGTCTCTTATATTGACAACTGTTGTTCAGGTTCCATACTGATATCTTGAGACTTGCATTGCAGATTCCCAAGAGACTAAAATAAAATGAAAAAAATATATACAGGAAAAGAGCAAATGGCTTTTTAATCTTGTTTTTTTGAAGGGGGCAAACAACCTCACATTCCTGGAGCGTATACATAGTAACACCAAGATTGTCATTCCTCAGAGAAAAATGAGTATTCCTACAAATGGCAGTCTGAGTTTTGAGTTTGGTGACCCACACACCATTTGATAAAGTGTTTCCAAGATTTTTTTTTGTTTGTTCTTGGTTCTTCACTGTGAATATCACCAGAATTCTAACTGTATATCTTGGGAATCTCATGTTTATAAAGACTGACTTAATATCTTTTAAGTCAGGATTTTCCTTCATTCAGTCTCCACATTTCAGGAGTTGGTAATTAAGAGTCCCAAGATTTTAAATGGCTACTGCTGTTCATGTGCTCTAGATAAGTAATAAAATAAACAGATAATATTTTAAAACAAAGACGCATGGCAGCATTCAGCAGATTTTGGAGAGACATGTATGTGGTTAAAAAAAAAAAAACTTTGTATGCAGGGTAAGCCTGTTGCACTCCCATCAATATATCCCTTACTTCTTACTACAATGAACTCCAAGACTGCCATTACTTGAGAAAAAATACTTGTTTTTTCATAAAAAAAAATACACCTTTTTTTCTTCAGCAACATTGGAAAACTTTGGTTTTGGGTGTCCTGACTGGCCAATGATGCCTTGTTTATTTATATGTTAAAAAAGGTATTCCCACATTTCCAAAATCAATACTTTAGGCCCTGAAAAGCTTAAACGAAAGATCATCTCACTAAGAATGATGAAATAGATGCTGTCAGTTACATGAATGAAAGCATGAAGCACACAAAAATTCAGCCAATCAGAGCAGTGTTATGCAAGTTTGCTTTGTGGCTCAGTTGCCTAGTAGTTGCCCAGTTTGTTTAGCAACCCCGCTACTGATTAAAGAGGGATTATAACCCATGATTTCACACTGAGCTAATCAGAGGAAGGGCACTGAGTAAACTGATCTGTGATATATAACATTAAGTATCCTGTGTTTTGCTTATTTCTACGAGTTATTTATAGCACTTTTATTGTCTGCTGTATACTTTTCTAGCTAGTATCACTGTGTGTGAGGAATGAACTGTAAATGTTCTACAATTGTTAAGCATCTGTTTGGGTTTGTTTGTTCTGATTTCCTGCCAGGGAATGTATCATATAACTTAATTGTTTGCAGTTAAAAGCATTCTCTAGAATTTACTTGCTCCTTTATCTGTCTAAAACTTTAACTTAAAAGGCTCACTGCTGCTTTTCTGCTGTGATAAACATTTCTGCAGTTCTTTTTCTACTTAAGTAGTGTGGGTAGTTGTAGCATTGCAATAGTCAGGCTTGTGTTTTGGGGCTAGTTGTTTGTTTCTAGAGGCTGTGTGTCTGAGCACATGTTCCAGGCAATCTTAGTGTAACCAAAGCCAGTCTGGCATTTCAGTGAGAGGAAGTGTTTATGGTCATTGGCTGACTGGGGTTACCTGGACTACGGCTTGGAGTAAGCACCTTATTGGTTCTTTTGAGCTTTTTTAAAGTTGTTTCAGGTTTCAACTTTCTGTTACCTAAGAATTTAACTTGTGAGTGTTTCTGCCATTTCACAATGAGCTAATCGGAGGAAAGGCACTGAGCAAATTGATCTGTGATATATAACATTAGGTATCTTGTTTTTTGCTTATTTTTACGAGTTATTTATAGCACTTTTATTGTCTGCTGCATACTTTTCTAGCAAGTTTTACTGAGTGTGAGGTATTAACTGGAAATTGTCTACAGTTGTTAGCATCTGTTTGGGTTTGTTTGCTCTGATCTTTGTTTCCCTCCCTCCCTCCCTATTGGTATCCTTTTCTTATACTTGGTGGCTTTGCAGTTGCCCTCCCCTACTGTAAATTTGATCTGGGACACTCCTTCCAGTATAGTGTCATTACCTACCTCTTTCTACCTAATACAGGGAGAACATTTGAGAAGGATAACCCACTTAGTTTTATAACCTTGAATTATCTTCTGCTCCTCTTTTCTCCCTTTCCACTTTACAAAAAAAAAAAACTATTTCTAAGCTCGTTTCCTGCCTTTCCTGTAAGTAGTCTAGTCCAGATACAGATTTGCTATATCCAGGACTGTTTGTAAGTTTCTGAGCCCCCAAGCCTTTCTGTGTTGGAGGGAAGCCTTCTAGCTTATCAGTGGGAGTGGTAAGCAGTAGGTAGTTTATCTAAAAAAAAAAAAAACACTTTATGCATCGCCACTTAGCTAGGGTTAAACTATTCCCGGTGCCATAAAGTCTGCTCTTCGAATTTTCCCTAAGAACTAGCCAGTTTTTAGCATTCTAAAAGGATCCAGTATCTGTCTGCCTGGGATGACATGATCGACAGACCACGATGCTTTGCCAGAGATGGCCTGCACCAGTCGCCCTTGGAATTATGGATACTGGCTAAGGCTCTTGTCACCCCTATAGTGCCTTTCTTAGGCAAGGTTCAAATGACAAATTCACCATCATAACAAGTACAAGCAAGCAAAATCTGAGGGTAATGCTGCTCAGTGATAGAAGTCTAAACCTCAAAATGCACTAACTCACTCACTCGAGCCACTCCTCAAAATGGAGAACATCAACATCTGTGCAGTGACAGAGACCTGGTTCAAGGCACCAGAAAGCACCCCCGCATTACCAGGCTATAATTCATACCACACCTTTCGGCAACCTAACCTGGACCAAAACACTAAAGGCAGAGGCGTGTCCATATTCATTAAGGATATCCACACCTCCAGGCTAGTTGCTCAGCATAATGCATCCAAGATTATCCAAGTGCAACTAACTCTGGGCAACACCGCAATCCAAATTGTAGCTTGCTACAGATCCCCCACCATGCCACAGGATTCCCACTCCTCATTTCTTGAGACACTAGAAAATATTAGGGTACAAACTAATACCCTAATAATGGGCGATTTCAACTACCCCACCATTAACTGGGAAAACTACTTATGTACCAACTCTTTTGCTCAACATTTTCTGGAATTCATAAATTCCAATGCCTTGGATCAGCTTATCCACACCCCCACCAGGGGCAGCAATATCCTAGACCTGGTCATTACCAACATGGGCAACCGGTGTTCCACACCAGAGGTCAATTCCTCATTGGTCAGATCTGACCACAAGCTAATCACCCTAGACATCCACATCCCACCCCACCTCCCATTTGGGGAAACCACCGTAAAAAAAAATTTCCAAAGCCAACTTCACGCTTCTTAAGACAGAAGTGGCAAACTTCATGACACCTATGCAGACGGACAATAGGTATGACTGCTGAATCCAACACAAATGCACTTTATAAGCACTTACACAAGTGCTTGGATCGTGTAATCCCCAACAGAACCAAGATGCTATCCTCCAAAAATAGGAAGCCAATCTGGTGGTCCCCTGCCATAAACAAACTCTACAACAGAAGAAAGAAACTGTTGCAAAAAAGAGTAAAATCCCATGATTGGAGGAACTCCCTTGTCAGCCTCAGTAAGAAGCTGAGATCCCTCATAAAATCCTCCAAAGCTACTTACGAAAAAAAATGATATTGCCAACATCCTGGCAGATGGGCTCAGTGCTAACTTTACCCCCCTCTCACCCCCTAAAGGGCCCATCTTTATACCGGAAGAATGCAAAGTTCCTGTAATCACGGTTGCACAGGTAAAAACTGCACTCTCCAAAGCCAAGAACACAGCATCCATGGGACGTGACAACATCCCAGGCTGCATTCTACACGAACTACAGAACGAACTGGCACTCCACCTAAGTACCATGTTGAATCATAGCCTTACCTTAGGCTTTGTGCCCACTGAATGGTGCACAGAGATGGTCATCCCACTCCACAAAGGGGGAGCCACCATCGGAACTACCACCCCATTAGCCTGATGAGCCTGGTCTGCAAGGCTATGGAACGTATCATCATGGAACTTATAAACAATGACACTGGTAATCTCCAAACTCTGGACCCCACCTAGTTTGGGTTTGTAAAAGGCAGATCATGTCTCCTAAACCTGATAGACTTCTTTGAAGCAGTCACCAAAGCCGTAGATAAGGGAAAGGTGGTTTACACAGCCTATCTAGATCAGGCCAAGGCTTTTGACACTATCTCCCACTCTGGAATTATAGATAAACTCACTAAACTAGGTATAAATTCCTATATTACAAGATGGGCTGCCAACTGGCTCACAGACAGAACCCACACTGTGAAAGTAGCGTACTCCAAATCCGACTTCAGACCAATGACGAGTGGAGTACCACAGGGTTCAGTCCTGGATCCTCTCCTGTTTGGTATCTACTTCTCTGAAGTACAGGCTAACATAGAAGGTCTTTGCTAACGAAGTTCGCAGATGACTGCAAACTAGTAGCCATAATCGAAAAGTACAGTTTTGTACCTACCATAAATGTAGATGTTCGAAGATCCACATTGCTGCAGTCCTGACACTTGGGTAGTCCGCTGTCCCAGTCGGCCCGAATACCAAAGTATAAGGCTGACGTCGGTCAAGGCGCATTAGTCTGACGTCAGGACGTCAGGGTACAAATGCGCATGACCGGCGTCATTTCCTCAGTCTTTTCTTGCCCCAGATGTCAGAAGACCCTAAAAAGATAAGGCCAAACCAAAAAACAACAACACACCAAACACCCCTGTACCAAATATATGTACAATATATACAAAGTCAGAAAGGTACAATCCTACCCACACAACCACCCCTAAACACAGAGGGAAGGAGGGAGGGTAAATTGGACTGCAGCAATGTGGATCTTGAACATCTACATTTATGGTAGGTACAAAACTGTACTATGTTCTTCATCTCACATTGCTGCAGTCCTGACACTTGGGTAGAATCCCAAAGCAGAGGTAAGGGAGGATGGCAAATCACAAAGAAGCAGGAGCTGACAACATGCCCTGTAAAATAGCAGTGGCAAAACCAGCCCTAGATTTAGAGTAGAGAGGAAGGTGGTAATGCTTAGAGAAGGTATGCACTGAACTCCAAGTAGCTGCCTCCAAAATATCCTTAGTTGCCACCCCTTAGAAATGCTGTTGAAGTGGCAGTAGCCCTAGTGGAATGAGGCCTAATCCCAGCTGGAATCTCCTTGCCATGATGGGAGTAACAGAAAGTAATGCAAAACCCAATCCACTTAGAAATAGTTTGTTTTGACACAGGCTTACCCTGAGAACACAAAGCAAAAGAAACAAACAACTGCTGAGACTGCCTAAAATCCTTAGTCCTGCTTAAATAATAACGTAATTGCCTGTGTACATCTAAAGTGTGCAAAATCTTTTCCCCCTTATTTTGGGGATTTGCATAAAAGGTAGGCAAATGAATAGTTTGGTTTAAAGCCACACTAGAAACCACTTTAGGCATAAAGGAAGGATTAGTACGTAAAGATACCCTATCCTTATGAAAAATCAGGAAAGGCTCAACCGCCATAAGGGCCTGCAATTCAGACACCCTTCTTGCAGAGGTAATGGCTAACAAAAAGCAGTCTTCCATGACAAATATTTCAATTCAGCAGTAGCTGCAGGCTCAAAAGGTTGTAGAGTGAGTTTCTCCAACACAAAATTGAGGTCCCAAGCAGGAGTAGGAGCTCTACGTGGGGTCTTATATTCTTTGCCCTCTAAGAAATTGCTTGAACAAAGGATGAGAAAACAATGGTGGGTCACAATCATAGTGAGCTGAAATTGCTGCAGCATGAATCTTAATGGAAGAGAAAGACAAACCTTTGTCCAATAACTCAGTAAGATATTGAAGAGCCACACTCAAATTTGGCTCAGAAACATCCAAATCCTTTGCTGCACACCAAAATAAAAATCTCTTCCATTTTCCTGCGTACACTTTCCTTGTACTAGGTCTTCTGGCTTCCATAATCACATTCAAAACTTGTTGAGGAAGCTGAGACCTGCTATGGTTCAAAATAGAATATGCCAGGCTGTTAGATGAAGAGAGTGAAGCTTGACATTGAGAAGATGCCCGTCCTTCTGAGACAATAGGTGTGGAATCAAAGGTAAGGGCCATGGAGGCTTCCTTACCAGACTCCTCAGTAATGGGTACCAGTGCTGCCGAGGCCAATCTGGAGCTATTAAAATCATCCTTGGCTTGTCTTGTCTGACCTTTAGGAGTACCTTTGGGAGGAGAGGCAGAGGTGGAAAGGCATACACATGAAGATTTTTCCAACTGAAAGAAAGAGCATCCACTTTCCAGGCTGTGTGATGAAACCTTTTTGTGCAAAACTTTGGCAGCTGGTGGTTTAGTGGAGAAGTGAACAGATCTATGTCTGGAGTTCCCCAGGACACTGTCAATGTCTGAAATACATGAAGATCCAGTTTCCACTCGTGGGGATCCATGATTTGCCTGCTTAACACATCTGCTAAGGAGTTCTGTGCTCCTGGCAGAAACCTTGCTTGAAGATTCAGTTGCAAGCTTAACGCAGTCTCCCACAAAATCATTGCTTGCCTGCATAGAGGATAAGAATGTGTTCCCCCTTGTTTGTTGATGTACCACATGACAGTTGTGTTGTCTGTTAGAATCAACACCTGCCCTGGAAGAAGTAAATCCTTGAAAGCCAGTAATGCAAACTGGACTGCTAACATCTCCTTCATGTTGATATGTAAATGCTGCAGTCTGGCAGGCCACTTGTCTTGTATCCACTTTCCATTCAGATGAGCTCCCCAAGCTGTGTCTGAGGCATCTGTCGTTAGAATCTGACTCGCCTCTGGCCGGGTCACAGAGAGTCCCTTGTTTAGGTGACATTCCTGAGCCCACCACAAAAATTCCTTCTGAATGCAAGGTATTATTTGAATGACAGTGTCCAAATCCTGGCAGTGCTGTGTCCATACATTTTTGAGATACCATTGTAGCTTCCTCATATGCAGTTTGGCATTGGGAAGTACCAGAATACAAGATGCCATGAACCCTAAGGCTTGAAGGACTGTCCTTGCAGTCAGCCCGGACTGATGAGATAGTTGATGGAAGTAAAGAGAAAGATTCTTTTGTTTGTCCGGGGTTAAAAAGGCCATCTGGGTTGCTGTATTCAGTCTCACACCCAGAAAGCACATGTCTTGAGAGGGTACTAGACTGGACTTTATTTCGTTCACAGAATACCCTAGGCATCTTAGCACTGCTATCACATATTCCAAATGCTGAAGAAGCATGTCCCTTCCTTGAGCCAGAAGCAGGCAATCGTCCAAATAAGGATAGATTTGTATTCCTTTTAGCCTGAAGAAAGCTATCACTGGAGCCAGAACCTTTGTGAATACTCTGGGCAGTAGATAAGCCAAAGGGCAATGCAGAGAACTGATAATGAGAATTCCCAGCCCAAAACGCAGATACTTCCTGCAAATTAGTCTGATAGGAACATGAAGGTAAGCTTCCTTGAGATCCAAAGTTACCATCCAGTGATCTTTGCCCAGCAGAGGTAAAAGCTGTTGTAACGCCAACATTTTGAACTTGGGAATGCCCAGATAAGTGTTGAGGATAGACAGATCCAAAATTGGTCTCCACGTGTTCCCCTTTTTGGTACTAGGAACAGGCGAGAATAAAATCCTAGGCCCCTTTCTGGCACAGGAACCGGCTGAATGGCCCCTATTTGGAGCAACAGAGAAATTTGCCTGTGAGCCTCTTTCCTTTGTTGAGGAGGAATGTCTGGCATGCCTTTGAAAGGAGGCAAGGTATGGAAATAAAACCTGTAACCGTGGTGAATGATATCCAATACCCATCTGTCTTGGGTAATTAAACTCCAGTTTTCTTTGAAAAGTGTCAACCTGCCTCCCAAAGGTGCTGCCAGACGAGAAGATTCTGGCAGCTGAAAAGGCAGGTCATTGGGTCTGTTTACGAAAGGACTGACCCCTGCCCTCACCAGAAGACTGAGCAGAACTTCCTGTTCTAGGCCTAAAAGAACTTTGAGCTCTGCCCCTACCACGTCTAGACCTACCCCTAGACTGGGAATCATAAGCAGGATATGTCCACCCCTTGGTAGGCCAATTTCTACTAAACTTCGGAGGCTGAACCTGCAAAAAATCTTTAACAGTCTGCATAGACTTAGCCTTGTCTTCCATTTTCTTTAGAACTGCTTCCACAGGCGAACCAAACAACACATCAGATTGTAAAGGAGCATCTAAAATCCTTGTCTTCACATGCTCAGCTAAATTCTGATCCCTAAGCCAGGCGTGCCTGCGAAGAACCGAACCAGTGGCAGCCACCCTCAAGAGGCCTGCACAGCATCAAAACCACATTGCAAAGAATGCTTACCCACCTGTTCAGAAACATGAACTAAATCCTGCAACTCTTTACACTCAATATCTTCCGCCAAAGCATCTACCTTAGACTTTAATTGTGAAAGGAGATAATTTTGGTATTTCAACATGTGAAACTGGCAATTCAAAGCTCTCATGGCCAAAGTGGAAGAAGTATACACTTTCTTTCCCCATCTATCCAAAGCCCTTGCCTCTTTATCAGGAGGAACAGGATTTTTAACAACAGAAGCCTTAACACCTTTAGGCCCCTGAGAAACAGTGTCTGGGTCTGCCCTAGGACTCTTAAAAAGATACTTATGAGCTTCAGGCACCCTATAATATCTATCCGGTTTAACTGGAGCAGGAGGCAAAGAATCAGGGTTCAGAGAAGCCTCCGCAAAACCATCCTCCACCACATCCAGAACAGGAGGTATAGCTAAAGGCCTATGCTGGGGTAGAAACAAAAATTCCCTAAGCCTTTTCCTGGAATCAGAGAAATCCTGACCTTCCCATTTAAAATGCTCCCTCATGGAATGAGGAGTCTCTGAAATTGAAAAATCCTCAGGAGGAGAAGCAGAAGGAGTAGAATCATCTACATCAGAATCAGAGTAAGGGGAATACTCCTGCAAGTCTTCAGCCGAAGACTCAGAAGCATCCGAACACTGCTCAAAACTCCCAAGCTCAGGTTCCACCCTAGGCCTCTTATCAGGAGGGGGCATAGAACCTCTAATCATTGTAATCAAATCTTCTGCCATCTTAAGCATATGCTTCTTAGGTACAGACCCTGAAGAACTAGGGGTAACACCTGAAACAACACCTGGCCTGCCCCTGGGAGAAGCCTTGGAAACAGCAGGGGAGGGCCTAACCACCTTAGGAAGGGAGGGAAGAACAGCTACCTGAGAAGCCCCTTCCGCCTGGCCTACCTCCTGAGAGGAAACATCTTGCAGTAATAAAGTCTCTCCCTGGGATTCCAAAGAAATTTCTGGCTGAACCTCTGGCTCCACCGAGCCCTCTAAAGAACCGACGTCCGGTACGGATGGTTCTTCCAGCCTAGGCTTTGTTGTTTTGTCCTTGCGCTTTTTGAGAAGCGGCCGGAGCATCCGACGGCATTTTATAATTACACCGCTTCCCAAAAACTAACCTGACACAATCTAATCTTCTCTTTATAGTGCGTTTGTTAAATCTAGCACAAGAGCGACAGCCAACAACGTCGTGCTCAGGCCCTAAGCAAGGTATACACAAGGTATGGTAATCCCTATGAGGTATCTGTTTCCCACAAGAAATACAGTTATTCACTTTTTCTGACATCCGGTAAAATACTGAGGCAAGAAAAAACCAAAATATTCCCCAACGGGGTACTTAGCCAACTTGGATTCGGTCTGAAACTCCGACTTTGGAAAATCTCAGAACGCCAACCTGCACTTGCAAAACTGCTTCTGCATCGGACCATGCGGCAAAAAAGACTGAGGAAATGACGTCGGTCATGCGCATTTGTACCCTGACGTCCTGACGTCAGACTAATGCGCCTTGACCGACGCCAGCCTTATACTTTGGTATTCGGGCCGACTGGGACAGCGGACTACCCAAGTGTCAGGACTGCAGCAATGTGAGATGAAGAACATCTCCTAATGATGTGGACATCCTACAAAAGGGCCTCACTGAGACAGATGCCTGGTGTCAAAGCCATGGCCTCAATCTTAATGCCAAAAAGTGCATTGTCATCCCTTTTGTTAAAAACTCTGTACCCATGAACTACCACATAGGTGGTAGTCTACTTAACACCGAAAGTGTGATAAGAGACCTTGGGACACAGGTGGACAGTAGTCTTTCCTTTGATAATCATATCGCCACAGTAGTCAGGAAATTCTTCTACATGGCACACCTCATCACAAAAGGTTTCTCATCCAGGAAAAAAGAGGCCACTATTCCCCTCTACTCATCACTCATTAGACCCATTATAGAATAGATTGCGCCCCTTTTGGTATGTACCTCACAAGACATCTACAACTGGAAATGCCGCATAAATACCTCAGAAAGAGGATTACCAGCCTCAAACAGATGCCCTACACAGATCATCTCAAAAAACTCCAGCTTTACTCCTTCGCATATCGCCTACTCAGAGGTGATCTCTGCCTAACATACAAAGCTATGTCAAACCCAGAGTTGTTGGACATTCTCCACTTAAAGAAATCTCAATCCCTCCAAGCTACATGCTCTAGAGTCCTAAACCTTGTCACCACAATAAACAGAACATGCTGGAGGGATAGATTCCTGTCCCAGAGACGTCCCATACTCTGGAACAAACTACCTATCTATATCAAAAAAAGCTCCTCATTAGCATTCTTCAAGAAAAGTCTTGATGATTGGATGGGAGACAGGAAACCCACCCCGGGGATCACTTCTGAGGCTCTGCTCAACAGGGCACAGGAAAATAATTTTCTTGGGTGGCGAAAGCCAGGGTACCTTTTTGGGTAGGCTTATATAGGCCCTAGGGCCAATAGCCTAGTACCTACCTATGAACCTATGATAAACAAGTGTAATGACTTTTAGTTTTGATTTTTTTCTTACAAATGAGTGAGTTATAGTTATATTTTTTAATCTAACATTTTCTCAGCCTTCTTACCCACATCATCAAGAAAAGATGCAACAGAATAACCAATATAGAAGTAATTTAATTCAAACTAATGAATAGATGTAGGAAATGCATGCACCTGTCAATTACCCTAGAGGTGGGTAGAGTGCAATTCCTCAAGTATCAACTGCCCAAAGCTCAATCAGCAGAGGCCTGGGAAGAAATGCTCCAGACAAAAGTCTTTCGAATGTGGGAGGAAACCGGAGCACTCGGCGGAAACCTACATGAATACTGGGAGGACAAGCAGACTCCACACAGAAGGCACCCCAGCTGAGCATCAAACTGGAGAACCTCTTGCTGTGAGGCAACAACACTAACCACTGAGCAACTACACCACCCATTAAAATGGAAGGAATGTTAAACTAATGAATATTCAAACTGGATTCTAGTTAGGTGCCCTTGTTCTTTTAGGCAGCTGCTCCTGACTTTTTTCAAGAATTTTATCCCTGATTTCTGTGTCTAGAGGTTGAGAGGTATGTATATTGGAATAACTTTCAAAGCACTAGGACATACTCTGTGTGGCTGAATACTTATAATTCAACTTCAGACATAATTATTTAAACTGTAGTTGTTTTTGTATTATTTTTAAAGACTGCAAAATTATTGTTCTTAAAATGTTTTGTAATAATTTGGGAGCTTTTCTCCCTTGGCATCCACTGAAAATGGGCCCATACCCAGTCAGACTTTCTCAGTAAGCAAATCTCAGTAATAAATAAATCCTGCCTATTTATCTGGGTGTTTAACAAGACTAAACATAAATCAGTCAATCAATCAAAAAATGCAAAAAACTTAAAGGAATAGTACAAGAGACTGTGATAAACTAGGAAGTCCAAGTGAAAGAAGACAGCACATGTGTAGGTCGGATGGATTCAGGCATGTCTGGGATTGGAAGAATAATATATCATTGCCAGAAGGCAGGCAAAGATGCTCACTAGCAAATGACTAACCGAAAAATGACTTTCCTTGGTTAAGAAATCATGATCTGAGAACATTTTTGCTAGTCTTAAACATATCTTGTTTTATTATATTGTTAATTTATTGTTGTTATTTTTCTGTTACCAGGCTGGAAGATCCCTGGAAAAAAATTAATCTAAGTGGGCCATACCTATTTATTTAACAAGTAACAAATTAATAACTGTGTTAATTACTTAAATCCACAAAAAAATAGAATATTTGTTATTTGAGAAACACAGAAACACAGAGAGGTCTGGGAACTTGGTCAGGGTCATATAACACAAGAAATGGCAATGTGAATGGAGTTTGTTAATTAGTTGTCTGTCTTTGGGACCCAACAATTTCATTACCGTACTGTATTGCTTTTGCATATTTCATTTGCCTTCCATCACCACCACCCCCTCCACACACACACACACACACACACACACACACACACACACACACACACACACACACACACACAGAAAAATATAGAATAAGATTTACAGATAAATGTACTTATCAACACTACAACCTCATGACCATGGGGAAAAAGATCAAGGCTGTATTTCGAGTGTAGGTAAGCCTTTTATAAAAACAATGCAAGTCAGATTATTAGGGGTAATGAAGTCATCCAGGAGGGAAAAAGTCTGACTTTGTGATCTGAAGTCTTACACTGGCATCCTAAACTTACCTATTTTCCTTCATTTTAAGGCTGCTGACAATCTGACCAAAAAGGAACTATGGTGCTTCAATGCAGAAAAGGCAATGATCTACATCAGGAAATGCAAAATAAAGTCTGGCACCAGGAGCCAGACATATAATGGCCAAACCCATACTTAGTTTCTAGTTGTGAGAAAAAGGCTGAGACACATCTGTGCAGACTGCTGATTGATGGATTTACATTGTTGGAGCGAAGATCTATCAGCACAGAGGTTAATTTAAAAAGGTTTTATGTGAAAAGAGTACAGCTACAAATGCAATAAACTGCAGTACAAGCAATATAATAAAATACATTACATAATGCATTAAGGTGAATTTCAAAACATAGAAGGCATACTTACATTAACTAAAGATGTCAGTTAATGATGAATGAGTATACTGCAGTGTTTAGAAGTATGAGAGTCTGAGTGAGGAGTCAGAAATATCATTGTCTTATGAATACTGTGACAAACACTCAAACTGTTTATAATTTCACAGAAGGTCCTGATTTTTACCTCATATTTTTGGTATGTTCCTTACAGAATTTGTGCTTTTCTGGCAAATTATTAAGGATTAAGATCACTAAATAATGACAAGACATTTGGTTGTTAGACCTTCTATCCTTCAGAAAATGCATGTTAATACAACATATTATTATTCTGGCAATTTTCTAAGTTTACAAGAGCAACATTTAAAATATATCCCTATTTTGGAGTCTTCGTTCCCCGATATTTTGCCTTTGCTCAGACATCTTGCGCAAAGAGGTTGCGAGGTATGCATGATAACAGGTTAGTAACACATTCAGGGAGCATGCAAATTCTCAGAAAAATGGTAACAAATATACTGATCTTGTACAGTGTAGCGATATTAAGCTATCAGGTGACAAGAAATGGAGGCGTTAGCTGTGAAACATTAGAAACAGTTTGTAACCTCATCAGATTATTTGTTCTGAAGTATGGAATTACAACCAAAACATGACAAAGACTAAGTTTGGTGGCATGTATTTCAGGCAATTCAGGGACCAGGAGGATAAGACATCATAGCTGGAAGGCATTTAAAGTTTTAATGCCTGAATTAAAGTACTGAGCAGTAGCAAAATGTTGTTTGGTACCCTGGATAATGCCCCCTTGTTGAGAAAAAGAAAAAAGTCATTTTAGGATCAGAAAAAAGCTATTATTTTAAGTATACAGTTGAAGCTGGAAAGCAAATTAAAACAGCAATTTTGAATCTTGGGGTCAAAGTGCATACATAACTCATATAGCCACTTTCATAGCTCAGTGCTTCAGTTCCTTGCACAAACTATCATTTAAGCAGCATCAGGATCACAGAAAGGCCACTAAAAGGAAAATGCTCAGTCAGAAAAAGGGAGACCCTTCCTAAGTTAGAATGAATGGGGGAATGTGGCATGGGAGAATAGCTAAATGAACAGTGATGGAAAGAGACAATAAAGTTGATACGGCAATGAAGGTAAGATAACTAACATATTAGTTCACCTGTCACATCTTAACATTAACAGAGAATTTCACAGCTTAGAAGACTTAAAAACTACATGCATTTTAATGTTAAAACTATTTACTAAACAAGGAGGAAAAATTATCTAAGTTACCTTTAGAAGAAAAAATTATGATGGAAGTTTGTGCCTTACAATGGATATTGAAAACTACACAGAGGTGTTGCTTGTGCTAAAAAAAGTGATTGCTTAGATAAAAATGTCAGAAGCACTTTATATGAGGCCATTACAACCAGCTGCTGCTGAAACAGTGGCCCACGAAATATTAAACAAGAAGTTACATGATGAAAATGTCAGTAACCATAGAAAGACTCCCAATAAACAATATGGTGATGACTGGCATACATGCCATAGTCTCCTTAAGAATGCAACAGGATTACTGAATTGTGTTGCAGATTATATATCTTAACAGGAGTATAATTTGTACGTTAAGACTTGAACCTACTGCTGACAGTCCACTTGTCATCTTGAGACCTCCACCCAGATTAATGTGCTATGCCCACTGCACCATGCGTAGACACTAAGGACTCAAAAGAAAAAAGGGGGGGCTGTGGCAATGAAATATAATGAGATTATGTACAAAGCTAATGGAGCAGGAATGCTAATATTTATGTTTCAAGATGGTACACTCCTCTGCCCTGCAAATCAGAAATTAGGAAAAGTACTGCAATCTGTAAATGTATAGCTGGCTGAAAAATTTCATGCTAACTAAATGTTATTGTTAAGCTGAACAAGTAAATAACAGGTATATTATAGTTATGCAACGACATCACAATTAAAGTTGTCAATATTTATCTGGTTAGTGTTTTTGTTTGCTTATTAATATGTTATAAAGGGCCATACAGACTAATGAAATCTAATTTGCTACATTTCAGCCATGCTATGATTGCAATATGGAAGAATGGTGCCCCTTTACACTTTTCAGAATGGCACTGGAAGCCTTACTTTTAGGTGACTGTCAACATCTGTAAACCATAATGGATGTGCCATAGCAGTGAAGGTTTTGTTAGCAGATCATTGTCATAGTGTGTTTGTTTGAGTCAAACTTCTGTGAATTAAAGGGAAATGGACATTTCGGTAAAACAACTAAGGATTCAGTTTCAATGTGACCAGCACCAGCACCAGCTGCCTAGATTTCCTACAGGTGTTAACCATGACCTGAAACTTCTCACCTTTTACTAAAGCAAAAGGAGTCTAAACTGTTGACATATTTAACCTTGATCCACTTTGTCTTCAAACAGACAAATATCAAATGAGGGCTCAAAGGCAACTAAAATGAAAGCCAGGTTACCCATTCTTATGTCTTCATGACAGTGACATTTTGTAATTAGTGACATCATTAAGGCATGGATTATGGATTCCTCACAACAGGGAGTGACTAATTCTCAGATTGTTCCTTTCTGTCCCAGTAGTTACCCTGGTGAAGTCCCATTTTTGCAAACTGTACACTACTTGTCAAGCTGAACAACAAAGAAACAAACATTCTACTGAATCAAGATCCATCCACTAGTAGAGAAATATTTTAGAGTGTTTGTATTCTCTTTATCTTGAAATATACAAGTACTGCTGTTATATTTTTTTATTATTTACATGGTTTTCACATTTTAACAACTTTTTAGTGTTGTTTTTGAGACTGTATTTGACAGCTGAGCTGAATCCATACTGATCCAGGGCTAAATAATTATTATACCATGCGTGCTCAAAGTTGTAAAATTGAGACTTACTAAATGGTTCAGGTCGGTGCACTTTTTCCATTTTATAACTTTTTTTCTTTATCCACTGTACTTTAAGTTTAAAACATGGGTTGTTTTTGGGGTTTTAGCTTTGTCTCGCTTACTCTCATAATTACCATTTACACGTCAGCATGTAAACAAGAAAGCAAAAGTAGAAAGCGTTGAAAAAAGACGGCGAAAATTTTTTATCCGTTGCGGTTTTGTGCGATTTAAGCAACGAGAAGTAATTTTAGGGAAAGCGAGCTTATTTTAAAGCGAGGAGATGTGTGACGTTGATTACATTTTAACATGCGCTATGTTAAACTCATTTAAAGACGGAGATCTTGCTTGCTTTTCTTTTACCCTTTTCCACATTACTGATGGTGATGTACTGCGCAGGCGGCGCGCGCCGGAACAGACACGATGCCAAGACATCTGCGAAGGGCATTATATTTATACTATACCCATTATTTAAGAAAAGTAGCTTTAATAAGTAATAATTATATAATGTCATAAATATATATCTGGTGGTAATTGGGTAATGGTACGTACATTTGTTTGGCTTTGTTTGGTCTCGCCGCCCTCAACCAAACCAAACCCGCATAACCGTTAGCATACCCACACCCAGGCGTGGGTTATTGCTATACTCTACACTGCTGTGCTGCACTTGATCTTGAAACATACTAGTCCGACTTTAATATTTATACATTATTTGCAGAGTTTTTGCACTCTTTTCTATTTTAAAGAGCTTTTTATTCCACTGTAATCAATTGGTGAGTTTCAACACTTCTGCCTTATTCTAATTGTTGGCCATTTGGTTACTGTTTAACTTGGTTGCGTACTGCATTTTCATATTCAGTTTAGTGGTTTAAAGTTAGAAAAGGTAGGTCTGCCTTGAAGTGAAAATTGAGTGTAGCCTGGCCTCTTTTGTGCCAAGAATCACCAAGGAATTCAGTTTGCTATTTTGTTTATTTACAGTTTTTATCTACTTCTATAAATTTACAGACACTGGACAGCCATGCTATTGATTGCTGTGGCCTTCTGCTGAGTCCACTTTTGTCCACTGTTACATAACACCCTACAGTGTTGTTTTATTCAACTTGAAATATACAAGTATTGTTGTTATATTTGTGTATATCTGCAGAGTTGTCTTAGTACTGTTGTTTTTGCCAATGAATTTCACCGTGTGTGACACAATGTTCTTGTTGTGATTAACCCGTGGGCTATTCTGTTTGTTTACTGTCTTTCCCTGCCTATATAAAGTTGCAATGTTTGCATATCACTGGCCATTGTGCAGTGGTGGTTAGCAGTGCCCTGTACAGATGCAAGTGCTTAGAATCTCAGTTTCCCTATAAATTTACCTCAAGTGCTCCTGAACATTTACATGCTACACGAACACCAGGCTTGTGTGAAGAGAGGCATTGATCCATAGGATTAGCCTAAGACTGTACTTTATATCCAACTAGCACCTTAGTGAATTGGTTTCCCTCATAGCGGTTACAGAAAGGGGAGCTTGGTACCATTCCTCTTGTAACTCTCTCTCTCTCTCTCTCTATATATATATATATATATATATATATATATATATATACATACATACATACTTGGGTCGATTGAAAGCTCATTTCACTGAATTTGAATTCATCATGACCAAATCGCTGAAATTACTGAAAACTCATTTCACCAAATCTCATTTCACTGAAGTGAAGTACTAGCACTGTGTAGAGTACTGTAAGGCAAGTAAAAGTTATATGCCCTTTTCCCACTGTAGTGCAATCCTGGAGTTGGTATATATAGTTAGGGAGGTGTCAGGGGCACATTGTGGGGTGTGGGGGGCATAGCCCCCCACCTAGTTTGGATTTATATTATATTTCACCGAAAGCTTCAAAACAATACATTTTAAACCATAGACATGCATACTTACAACACCAATGACTAACTCTTTCCAGAAGACAATATATACCCAAACTACATGGGGGGCTATACCCTGACTGAAATAAAGTAGACCTATATATATATATATATATATATATATATATATATATATATATATATATATATATATATATAGATATAGATATAGATATAGATATCCAGAGACAATGTAGAAATTGAACCATGTTTTCTGACAACCACCTAGTTCTCAAACAATCCTTCATGGTATGAGAGGCACATAAACAAACACTGCCAGTGAAGGCAAAGCTCTCATATCACCACTATAATTACCAAACAGGTTGTCAAAAACATAACACTATACAATACCTGGCACACCCACACTACAGGCAAACACATAAACCTACACATGCTGAGGTCTTAAAAGTAATCTACTCAAACCTCAAAGGTCTTCCAGATGCAGTAGCTGCAATAAGTGCCTTCAACAACCTCAAAAACACAAAACCAAATCAACATCTGCCATAACAAATTCAGTCTGAGCTCACAGCATCTGTACTTCTTAGCCCACAGACAAACCACCATACAAGCCAACATGTTGGTCATAGCAAACTCCACTGTGAGACCACTGATGTCTCACTCAACAGGCTGAGCAAGGAGAGAGTTATGTTTAGTTGCCTGTCAGGAGCCAGGATCTAACAGAACACACATGCAGAACATCATTGAACCACAACTGCCATAATGACTCAATCATAATCCACATGGGAGTAAATGATCTGAAATGTACAAGGGAATAAATGATCTGAGATGTATCTCCTTAGACTATATGAAGATGGACATGATTGGGCTAGTATGACACTAACGCTGATCAGAATTCTACCTTCTCCAAGAATGATGCCACAGTATGGAAAAAGTAATTGATTTTAATAATTGGCTTAGTTTTTGCTGTGATTCAAAGGGGGTACAACATTTATCAGCCTGGGAGAAATGAGGTTTGGAACAGACCAATTTGTCCAGGGACATCTTCAAGGGGGGGGTAGATAAATAGAGTAGCAGGAATTGGAAGGATAGGTTTATATAGGAATGGATGAGGTTTGGGAGGAAGTGAGGTAGGGTTAGGGAGGGGCTTAAAGGATGTTAGGCAAGTGTAACTGGAGTAGAAGTCACATTTTGGCGTGAACTTGCTACAAGTTCTGCATCCCCGACGACCTGTAGGTGTTGGTGTGGTCAGGTAGGCCTTAGACTAGTGGTCTACAGAAGAGGTGGGTAATGTTAATTAACTGGGTTTTGTTAACTGGGTTTTGGTTGGCAGTAGTTGTATCATGTTAAAGTTTTAGTAGCAGTAGTATTTTTTGGCAAAGTGTCTGTTGTTGTGATTGTAGATGGGATGGATTGGCAGGGAAGGGCAGTTCTGGTGTATAGTTTTAAGCTGTGGGCTGTACCATGGTAGTTTAGGTAAGGTAGTGTTTTGAGTCCTACAGGGGAGTCATGCTACTGCACATCTGTAAATTTACTGACTTGCAGGCAAAAGTGTGGGTCGTTGAGTTAATTTGTTGTACTAGGTCTGTCATAGCTACAGTTCTGTTTAAATTTCCAGCACTGGTTCAGGAGTGTGGGTCCCATGTTGTCTTTTCTTGGTTGCTGCTCACCATTGTGGTGGTTGCAGGTGAGGCCGTGGCTGTCGGCTTGGGCAGGTGTGGTGTTCTCGGGGGTTGGGACAGGTTTCTGTTCTTTTCTGCTGTGCTGGCCACTTGGTGTGCTTTGCGAGTGTTTTCGTGTGGCTCAGGGTGCACTCTTGATGGTGGGGGTGGTGCGCATGTACTGTCCATTTGGGGTTTAATGGGGAGGAAAAGAAAAAAAAAAGAAAAAAGTTTGGTGCAGCTGTTTCTATTCATGTACATGGGTGAGTCATGGAGGCCAGGGATTGTGGCTTGGTGTGTTGATGTGCTGATGGCCGTCCTTGGGCAGGGGGTGGGATTGTATTGGCAGGTTGGGCTTGATGTGGTAAGGGTGGTTGCTTGTGCAGTTTGTTGGGTTGTTTGTGGCTCTGGTGTGGTAGCTGTGGTGTGGGTGGCTTTGATTCCCTGTGGGGTGGGTGTCTTTGATTCCCTGTGGTGTAAGTGAATGCTGTGATTCTGTTTAGGGTCAGGGTTGGACATCTTCCATTGGAGGGTTCCTTTCTGCCATTCAGGGTACGGACTGTGTTTTGTTTTCCTTCCTTTCTTTTCATGGGCTTTGTGGTGCAGGCAAGTGGTCACGCATGCTCTGTGCTTGACTTGCTGTCAAGAGAAAGGGGACAGGCGATTAACTTGGTAGAGCCCTTGCTACAGCTTGGCAATCAGTTAATCAGTTTCTGTGCGCCTGCGTGTTGGTGGTGAGGGGTTTGCCTCTGTGGTGATGAGAGTGGTCGTTGGAGGGGGAGATGCCACAATTGGTTGCAGTGCATGCCTTGAACAAAGTAAAAGGACTGCTGGACTTGGAGTGACCCACAAGTGCGGTCCGGTGTGGGCTTAGTGGTGATGCTGTTGTTTTGCTGAAGGGCTCTTGAGCTGTTGTCACTGTTGCACTGTGACTACAGCTCACAGAGCCCCTGTTTTGCAGCAGATCTGCTGGACTTGGTGCGGTGCTCTGCCAGTGGGCTGGGAGGGCTTGCAGCGATGGGGTGCTGACTCTGGGATTGCTTTTTTAGTGATGGGGTGAGTGGTAATTTTGTGGGCTTTGAGGCACTGGTGAGGAACAGCTGCTTCCGAACATGCGCGTTGGTTAGGGTAGTTTTTGGGGGAGGGCAAGAGTGACTACCTTTCAACTGTACAGATTTTCACAGTATGTTCAGAGTTTTCTTTACTTTGGTTCATTTTGCATAAAATTGTGGCTTTCTGGCAAATTAGTGGCAAAATGTTAAAGACTGCAGTTAGAAAAGAATGACAGACATGGAGTTGTAGACTTCATACCCTCCCAAAAAAAAAGAAAAAAAACTTCATGCTAATGCAAAAACCCATTATTCTGTCAATTTTCTAAGTTTGTAAGAGCAATATTTTAAAATGTGTTTCTAGTTGTACCACATTTCATAGCTTTGTCCAGATTTCTTAGCTGTGGTTTATGGCTTACAAAGCTGACTTTTGCTCAAACAGTTTGCGTTTTCTTTCCTGACAGGTTTTGTGGTGCCTGCTTCATTGGAGGATGAGGAATGGCATCTGGAAACATGTGGCTGTATGAATTCTGATTTTCTAAAGGCTAATAAACCAAGTATACCTCTTCTGAAGGGGCAGAATAGAAATGGTGAGTTACCATGCTGATGTCTGCTTGGTCAATCATTGATTTCTTTGATAGCTCTAGCAAGCTTAAGGGGAATTATGAGGAGATGATTTTGAAGTGAACAAGACAGGGGTTGGACGAGGGTGCCATAAGATCTTTAGTCTGACGAATATTTTGTGTGTTGTGGGACAGACAGGGAGCATAGGGCAGACTGATTACAGGCTTTTCTTTAGAGGCCTTGTTTATGTTGTAACTTGGTTCTGTGGAGGCATCTCTGTAGGTGGAGACTGGCATTTTGTGAATTATTACTTTCGCAGTGGTGGCTGTGTGTTTTTTTTTTTTCTTCAGTCGGAGAAAGGAGAGATCTGTAAATAGGTTTTCATGGGCTTTGGGCTCCTGAGGTGTAAGGTGAGCTGCTCATGTGTGGTGACGGTTGCAGGCTCCCATTTTAATTATTTCAGATAAGTCAGGGAAGCTGTGCACGTAAACTTATGGATTCCTAGTGGTGGCTTGTGGTACACACAGGTAGACCCACACTAGCCAGGGTGGGGCAGTGGTGCAGCATTTGTCACTCCACAGCTAGAGGTTCTCCGGTTTGATTCGAGGCCGGGTGACTTTTGTGTGGACTCTTTCATATCCAAATGAAGAATATCAGGGACAAAGCATAGGGGTGAAGGCAACAAAGTTGCACTGTCTTGGGGATGGGGGTCTGGGGGCCAGTGTAGTGGCGGTGCAGTTGATGAACAGGGTAGGCCCCTGGCAGTACTTGGGCTGTCATTAAGGTTCTGAGAATTTACAGTTTCTTTCTTTTGCAGGTGGGGAAGCGTAGATCAGGCATCGGTCAGCGAACAGAAGCAAGTCGATACACGAGATGGAGGCTGGTGCAGTTACTGTCCAGTGATATCACAGATGGGAGAGTGCAGAGTGAACAACAGTCAGTGGCCTGAAGAAAGTAACTTGAAAGGTAAGAGATTCTGTTGGGGTGGATGTTTTGGGTGCTGGAGTGTACACAATGAAGTCACAGGTAGTCCTGTTTATTTGGTGCTCATTAAGGCATGTCAGACTTGGTATCTTGGGGTAGTGTGGATGCAAGTGAGAATGCATGTGGGGGGCATAGTAAAGCAGTATTGGGGATTGTTTATGGGGAGTATTGAGCTTTTCCTTGGTGTTTGCTTGGGTTGGATTCGTTAGTGGTTTGCTGTGTTGCGGGCCGTACCTATCATGCTGCTCAGCTGTTCAGATTGCAGAGGTGCGGAATCAAGTGGCCATGATTGGTGACCGGAGGGAAGGAGAGTCAGAGGTGTTGGAACCGGTTCAATGGATGCCACTGCTGCTTGGGTGGTGCACAGGAAGGTCAGAGATGGGCATGTGCTGAATGACCAGTGGTCATCACCCTGATTAAATGCCTTTGAAAGGTAATGGATGCTTTATGTGGATTTTATTGGTTGGACTAATGTATAATGGGATTGTGGATTTTGGTGTTGGAGTGGTGCATAGGAGGTTATGTAAGGAGGTATGTTTGGGTCAAGGTAAGGTAGGACTAGGGGTGTGACGGTGCATGTACCAGTGGCTGTCATTGATGGAATACTGCATAAATCTGCTTGATTGGGGGAGTGTAATGTAAACAGTCACAGTACTGCAGGAAATAGTTAAGGTACTTGATGTTGAGGGGCTGGACGTTCCATTTGTTGGAGATGTGTACAAAGGGGTCACAGGGAATTTTATTTTATTCATGGTTTAACAAGATATGGTGAACCTTTGCAGTTTGGGTAGTGTATCGACAAGTAAAGGAGTATGTTGGGGGCTTGATAAAGCAGGATTGCGGATCTGTTATGGGGGGTCTGGGGGTTTTCTACAGGTGGGGTGGATGCACACTATTTTACAGGCATAGGACGTCCCTAGGTTACTGGTGCTAGGGCCCTTAAAAGTCAGTTTATCTATATTAATTTTATTTATGGTTATTATGCACTTGTATTTGAATGTAAGGTATTCTGCTGGGGGAGGCTGGGTTAATGTCTGGTAGATGGTATGTTAACAAGTGTTTGTTTTGTACTCTCATTAGGGCATTTCAAGGTTGGTGCAGCTGGATAGTATAAGGCCAAGGGAGGCTAAGGTATGTTGAGGGCAAGTTATAGCAGGGTTTTATATTTGCTTAAGGGTAGTTTGGGTTCTTACTGGTGGGAGGAGTGGCACCAATTTCAGGAGTGGGTGTAGTTACTAGGTTAATGGCTCTAAGGTTTTGATGAACTAGACAGCTTCAGGTAAGTAAGATTCCTTAATCCAGAGTGCATTGCATGTTGCTCTTATTTATGAGGGACATGGGTGATTGTGGCCTGTGTCCAAAAGGAATATAGGTACAGCTGGGGGGGGGGGGGGGGAGGGTCTTACACTTCAAGTTTGGTTGACAGGATATAATTGCCTGACTATGGATGTTTTTTTCTTTGCCTTAATTATGGTTAACAATGTTTTACAGATCCCTCAGGGGTTCCAAATGGAAACGGGCTGACTGGGTATTACTTGGTAGGTTTAAGGAAGGGGGCTTTGTGGCTTTGACAGGCGAGGGGGGGGGTCGAGGTTGATGGAGATGTGTGAAAAGAGGTCATGGTCTTCCAGCAAGGCAGCCACATATGGAATTGTTATATTTTCTTCCCAATAGTTACAACATAATGGTCTATTTTGCTTCTTTTGGGTGGGGAGCATCAGAAGTGAACTTGCACTGTTTTATTGGTAGCTGTTTTTTTTTCTTGGAATGGCTCTTGCAGGGTTGTAGCCATCAGGGGTAGGGGATTAGTGGGTTGTATTGAGTAAGTGGGTTCAGGTGGTGAGCTAGATGGGGTATCCTTGCTTGGGAAGTGTGGCTTTGATTTACCATACTTGAAGGAGAGAAGGGTATGCTTTTATTTGCTGCATTCTGGACGAAGTTGGCATGTCACTAATCTTGTTTCGACCAGGTAGTATATTGCATTTTCAAGTTTAGTATATTGCTGGTGGCATTCAAGGGTACTGATAGAGCTAAGAGGGGTCAGATTGCTAAAGCTATCATGGGGTTTAGGTGCCTTACTGTTTATAATGGGTAGTTGGTGTTAGCAACGCGGCTGTTAAATGGTATTTGAAAGTTTTCGGGTTGTTTCTACATGTCATTGGGCAAGTAAAAGGGGTTGCTATGTGAAGGGTAGTATGCAATTGCTTTTATTTAGTTTCAGTGGTTGGGGGTTGAGTTTTCCTGGTTCAGTGGCAGGTCATGCCCTGGTAATCATTAGGTAATTGCCAGCGGCTGGTAATGTCCTGGTAATTATTGTACACCAAATGATGTTTGGCCTTATCCCCTAATGGTGGCTTGATGATGGAAGTTTGGTGGAGAGAGGGGGAACAGCCTGGTCAGGCTGGTGAGCGGAGAAGAGGGGCAGGCTTGCCCTCTTCTGTTCCCCTCCTGGTGTTGGATGGTCAATTCAATAAGTTGGGAAAGGAAAGCGAGCAGTTACACTGCTTGATAAGTGCATAAGGAAGCAGAGGAAGCTGCTTATTGGTTGATGGTATAATGCATTAAATGGTAACGGAAGTGAGCGGGTACGCTGCTTCATAAGTAAGTGAGCGGAGGTATGGATGCTGCTTACTGATCAGGATGAGCAGGTTTATGCTGTTCTGTCCTATGATAATGTCACATGGACATTATTTACCTGTATCATATTTGGTTGAAATGAATGAATATTGGTTAACATTTATGTTTATGGAAATTTAATAAAGGTCATCAAATGTCATTCGGTGTGATGTGTTTCTTGAAGTGGACCAGGACAATAAGGTTGACACACGATGGTGTTTCACCAGGGATGGTCTATACTTGTGCCCTCTAGGCTTTCAAATATTAAATAAAAAATCACTGAAGGTGTCAGAAGGTTTGTCTTCTGATACATTCAGTGATTTTTCATTTGTGGTCATTGGTTCACTGGCAGCCTGATTTGTGTGTGTGAGGCTTTCAAATATTGGTTAAAACCTTGTCCACCTCCACAGTGCCCTTTTTAGGAAGTTTGCCAAATCAATAGACCATCTGCAATAGCTAAACCAACCCACAATAAGCTAAAGATCATACTGTTCAATGCCAGGAATCTAAGCAAAACATTTTACTCCCTAAAAGCTCACCTCACCCTGGAGAATACAGACATCTGTGTAAATATCGAGGCATAGTTTAAAGCCATGGAGAGCACCCAGCAGTGCAAGGATATAATGCCTTCCACACATTTAAACCAGCTACTGCAAAAAAGGGAGAAAAGGTGGAGGAGTCTCAATTTACATCAAATACTACAGCATGTATGAGGAGGCAAATCCCAGCAGTACTCCCATACCTGGTAGGTATCATTGCAAACTAACCAGGAAACAGATGTGACTTTTCAATTTTATGTGGTTTTACTTTTTGTGGTGTTTGAGTAATAAGTACCCATTAGTAGCTATAGGTTTCAATAATCTGATGTCATAAAACACAATGCAGAATATCCTTGGGCAGTGAATGCAGTGATGGGTCATTTCAGAAAATGGCAAAGACGGAAAAGAATCCCATTTCTTTTTGTAAATATTTTTTATTTGACTTTCAGCAAACATGCTGATGGTATAGTTCTGCAGAGCATTATAAGTAAAGCAACACTCTCTTTCCTTCTGAGGCACATATTTGTTCCAATATTAAAGATGATTCATTTTGAACTGAGATAAAAATTCTGAAGGAATTATGTGATTTTTATTGGGAAAGTATGATTCCACTTATTATAAAAAGGGAAATGAATCCTTATTAAGAGAGGAAAATAAATCTGTTGTCTTCAGAAACCATCTTAAGTTCAGAACATTCCTAATGCATTTGGTACCAAGAGTCCTTCATACCTCACCATGACGCTTTCCTTTAGACCTGCCTATCCTATTTAGTTTGCTGCATCATTCTGTTTCCAGACAATTTATTATAATGCCCACAGGATTTCCAAATATGTATATATAGTTGGATAACTGTAGCTCACCTGAGAGCTACTCATTCTATTTCCTCAATGACATTATAAACTGATTCCATGGATGATCTCTAATGCAATCTGAAAGTCTTCAAAGAGATTTTTTTTTACATAAGAAAGGACATTTTGATATATATGTTTGCTTAGCAAAATAAAATTAAACTTTTGCTAGTATAGTTTTAACAATATTTGGAGCAAAAGCATTTTTGTGTTTACAAAAAGATGCAGAAGATGTTTCATATGTAGACAAATTTCTACTTGGATTGGATCTGTTTTCTAATCATTTGACTGATGGAGTTAACCAACTGGAATAGGGATCTCTGTCCCATGGAAAGAACATTTTGGCCAGACTAGCAAGGGTATTTTTATTAGGCCAAAGAAATCAACAACTACATTGTCAGCAGAGTTAGCACAAATAAGTTCATAGCAAATAAACTGGTATAACTCCCACATAAACATATTTGTGAAAGGATATATACATGTCATACTCTGCTGCCTTAAAGCCTCCCATATGTAACTGAGCTTTAAGAGTTTGTGATAGGAAGTACTGTCTGCAATTCAGAGGAAGGACAGTATTCTTAATGAAACAGATTTAGTCAAATCTAAGTTTGATTTTAAGGCTCTACCTTATACAGATGTTATTTGAGATGTTATGTACATTTTAAAATAAGAAAACAAACCAAATAAGTGATATCATGGCTGGAATATATATCTTTAATATCAAGAGGTTAAAAACAAGTTAAAATACTAAAACAAGATGAGCGCTTTCAGCATAAAGCCTTCTTCAGATCTGGTTTCAATCAATGAGTGCAGCATTAAATGTGGGTATTAACCAATCATAATCATCTCCTCAGGCGACACTTCCTTAGCATAGGCTTAAGGGAAAGTAACTCATTCAATCCTGGATGCTTATCACCCCTTAAGTTGGCTATCCATTTATTTTCTTCAAGCTCAGTAAATTCCTTAATATTTCCTCCGCTTGGATTACTGTATACCCGTTGCAATGCCATAAATCGAAAGTCATGTCCAGGATTTGAAATTATATGTTTACTTAAGGCATTGGTGGTTACTTTGTTTCTGATAAGCATCCAGGATTGAATGAGTTACTTCCCCTTAAGCCTATGCTAAAGAGGCGTTGCCTGAGGAGATGATTATGATTGGTTAATATCCTCATTTAATGCTGCACTCACTAACTGAAACCAGATCTGAAGAAGGCTTTATGCTGAAAGCGCTCATCTCAGTTTATTGTTTTAACTTGTTTTTAACGTCTTGAGTAAAGATTTATATTCCAGCCATGATATCACTTCTTTGGTTAGTTTTCTTATCTAATTACTTTGTCCTAAGAGTGATTTTACTGGTATTGCCGTTTTTTTTGTTATTATTTCTACATTTTAAAATAAAAGCACATAGCGGGTATATAATGAAGTAGCCTGCAAAATATACTTTAGCCAGTACATTTCTCTTTCTGCAATAAAATCAAACTGATTTGGGATGAACTAGCTTAGAGAAAGAAGGAAAAATATAATTTGCATACTTTGCACAGATTACTTAATCAACATTGAACGATGTGATTAGAAAACCATTTTTCTCTTGCAGTATTATCTTTGACAAATTTTGCAGTCAAAATGATCTTAGTAAGATGCATTCATGGATCAGAGTACAATCTTTTTATTTGAAATCGTGAAGAGTTGTCACTAGTAGTGAGCATAAGCACATCTGAAAACCTCAGTACAATTCAAAAGTAAAATTATCCAGACCAGCAGTCTTTATTGTTAGAAGAGAACAAAGAAACTGCCCATATAATTTTCAGACTTCACTGATTAGGGGTAAAACTAGTATTCTTTTTTGAACATCTGTCTTCCTTAAACTGCATATTACAGCTTAGTAGGGGCTTTGTGAAATCATTAGAATAAATTGACAAAAATGTTTTCTAGCATGTTGTGAGGGTACGACTTATTTCTTAATTCATAACATTAGTATCACAGTGCTTAATAAGTTGGATATAATCATATATATATATTTGCTCTTTCTCCAAGATTTTTACAAATAATTATCAACCAGTTCAACATTAAAGTACAGATTTTAGAAGTTCCGTCATTCTGTGCAGGTTTTTTTCTTTTCTTTTTTTTTTGCATTAATTTATCAACGCTTACAAGTATTACCATCTAAAACATTGAGTTGTTCATTTTTGAAAGCCATTAGTTTTTATCTTTATATATGTATACTTCCACATCTCAGACACAGTTACTAAGATATAATTAAACCTCTGCCCTTACCAGTTTAATTCTTCTTTGAGTTTGAATAACCATCTTGTTCTTCCCCTCTGGCATCACAGTACACAATACCCACCACACTGATTAACAGACAGATACACAGTTATTTTGTACTTACTTAGATATAGTAAACAGCACCAATTACAATAAAAATGCAAACTAGGTGTATGTACCACTGTTACAATCACCGTTAGTGAATGTCATCTGTTTATGTGCTTTTGGATTATTGCTTTCATTGTAATTTACATGGCTTTTTATATAGAAAATTGAAAAGTGTATATTACTTGTTATTTATATGTATAACGTAAATATGACAAAGCTCTGACAACAGTGAAAGCACTCATATTTTGTTTTTACTTAATAAACTGTGGGTTAAACAAGCAATACCAGCTTGAATCCTGTTTTCTTGTTTTACTAAGAATGCAAGGTGATCTTCAATACAGATCTTACATTCGTATTTTTGACAATAGTATATTTTAGCATGTTATATGCTGATATCATTCCTATACAACTAGTTCTCTCTTTTTCTTTCTTAAGGAAAGTGTTTACTACCCGTAAGGCTGGAAAACTACATTGTGTCGGTACTAGGTTTTGTTATTGTTTGAAGATATTTATCAAAGTTTTGTTAATAATCCAAAAGGCCTGAACTCAGCTGATCTCTGAATATAACAGACATGGGACCATGATCAAAAAGATATCTCAAGTATATTATAATTTCTAAATATCTGTCTACTAACTGTTGAGATAGAAAATTACTGCTTGCTTCCTGAGTTTGAGGTCAAACCCATGAAGATATCCTCAACTGACTGCAGATAATCAAAGAAGTCTAATTTGTTAAAACAATAAAATCACAGTACAAGCCTCAATACACGGTGGGTCTTCTTCTGGTTGTAGATGAGAAGCACATTTACCGTGTAACATATATACTCTCTTCACATCACATTATCAGTTTCAGACTTTCAGTAACACTACTTAATGACAGAGATTTTAAAGCATGCCTTTAAAATTTAACTTCTTATAGGTCTTAGTGTCAAAGTTGGTTGGACATGTTCAAGCTAGAGCTTTATGTATTCAGCCATTTATACTCATTATTCTTGGCTATTGTTACTAAGACATCACCACATTTATTTTCATAAATCACTTGCAGATCAGCAAACTTTAACATATGTGTCATTATTCTCTGAAATGCATTTAAAAATAAAGCATAAGTATTTACCTTTCTCCTAGTATCCGATACTTGCTGATTTATTAGCTCTTTCAGCTTTCAAGCTGATGGCCTGCATGCTTTTAATGTGCAAGTGATAAGCTGGTGTAGGGCAGATGCAAAACGGAGGAAATAAAGCTAGTTGAGGACTGGACTTGATAGAATTGATATGTGTAGAAGAAGGATTACAGGGGTGGGCCCTGTAGTGGACATACAGGTGCATTTGGTATGCAGGGGTGGGCCCAGTAATGAACATACAGGTACACTTGGTGTACAGGGATGGGCCCAGTAGTGAACATACAAGTGCACTTGGTGGAGAAGGAATGAAGGGCATTGCTGAAATATTTGAATGAGGGGCAAATGACAATGATTTACTAAGGCTTGACAAATGCAAGGGGCATGTGGCAGAATGTATTTTGCCAGAGTGATTACAGAGTGCAGGTAAGTTGATATACTGTATTGTTATAACTCATATTAAGCAAATACAGGGAGTGGGATAAGGCAGTCTGATAAGGCAGGAAATGAAAAAAAGCTACCTGCCGAAAGGTGTACTTTGAAATATAAGGCCCACCCCAGTGTTTTATATGCTACAAGTAGACAGGATGATAATTTTATAGGATAGGACACTAAGTATAAACCTGAAAGTTCATTACCCCTAAAAAGCAACATATCCATTTGGACATTCTAGGAGTCTAAAAATGAAATAAAACAACAAAAAAAAAATATATATATATATATATATATATATATATATATATATATATATATATAGGAAAGAGTAGGTTAATATACATTTTATTTGTAATAGCTACCCGACAATGTACCTTTACAGGCAGTATGGGCATCTTGTGGCTACAGTTAACAAAAATATAGTACCCTGGTACACTACTGATACCCTTGTTTGTACTGACAAATACCCTCCTGTTTCCACAGATCACTCCCTGTGATGTCGTGTGGTGTAAGTTGCAGCTCTAAGATTATTAGAAAATACTGTACTTAAGAACAAATGAAAAACAAAAACATCTGCTTTCTGCACCAGAAACAGTATTATGTGACAGTGAATATGGTAAGCAGATAATTGCCAACTCCATGACTCTACAATGTCCCTATTAAAGTTTAATCTGCTCCTTAAAGAAGACAAATATTCATTAGATGTTTCCTAAAGGATTTGCCCTCTAATATGCATCACTATTTTGGAACATAATGCACACCCATCCTTAAATATACATTTGATATTTTTTAACTGTACATTATGCAAACTACAAATTGAAAAAAAATATTAAAAATGGAACTGTGTCTAAATTTAAGGTGCACCACCAGTGACCTTTACAATGTGGTACTTGAGCGATATTGCTGGTATCTTTAAAGTGAATTGGTCCTACCTCTTGTGAGATTTCAAGATGCTTTCTTGCAAAGTGGAGTGCTTTATCATTGTTGCCTAGGGAAGCATAGGCATTTCCCAGGCTCCAGCATGCTCTTCCCTCTCCAATTCTAGGAAAAAGGACAGGACAAAATACTTAACCAACACGCAGAATACATAATGAAATAGCAATTTGACATTATTTTTTCTACAACTGGCAGCATGAAGAAGACTCATCAAGTTTTAAATATGAAACCTTTTAGTATGTATTCATAAAACATGATACATTGTTTATCAAGCAATCAAGCAGCCATGCAAGAAATATTAACAAACATTTTAGTAATACCTTTTTAACGACGTCTGTAAATTATAACATTATAAAATGAAAGAAAATGCAAACTCTTACCACAAATAAAGAATAAAAATAAAGAGAGACAGAGTTAACTGTAAGAATAAATCATTTTTAATACAGAAGACTGATAGATGGACTGAGTGTTTTCATCCTTAGATGTCTTCAGACTCTGTAAAACAATTTATCCCCCAAGTTAAATACTAGTCACACACCGTGACTTCACAGATGAGAAAAAAACTGTCCTATTGTTTATGAACACATAAATCAATGAATTTATCTATCTATCTATCTATCTATCTATCTATCTATCTATCTATCTATCTGTGTGTGTGTGTGTGTGTGTGTGTGTGTGTGTGTGTGTATAAACACAACACAAAAAATTGAAATAAAAAAATGTGGCCAAATGGAAAAAAAAGGATGACAAAAGTAATTCAATACTTCAGTACCTTTTGCTTGAAAATATTTCTTAAATTAATACGGCCATTAAGACCTGGAGGAGGCTGAGGTAATAGGCTTCCAGATAAAACTTATATTCTCTGCAGCAATCTAATTAATTTTCATTGCCTCCCCTCCTCAAATCAGAAGTCGCAATATTATTAAACAATAGAAAGAACATCTTTTAAAATTAACACAAGTCTGTGAATGTCTATAAAATGCATTAGCCTTATTTTTCTTTATATTAGTGTAGATGTGTTCATTAATTCAAATAATTAGCTTTCTGGTAGTCCTATCAATATAAAAAACTGAACACATACTACAGCCTGCTGTGTAAACAATATTTTCGGAATTGCAGTTAAAATAACAAGTGGTTGTGCTATTTTCTGTGCTGCCACAGGAAAAAAAGAGGGAGTGTTGGAAATTTATCTACAATAATTGCAATTGTTGCAGGCATACATACCATAGATTCTGGGCAGAGGTTTGTTAATTTACCACTATATATATATATATATATATATATATATATATATATATATATATATATATGTATTATAGATAGATCTATATATATATATATATATATATATGTATTATAGATAGATCTATTATCAGTGATCAATCAGGCATAATCTGGGGCATAAACTTGGGCCATGCAAAATAAATCCACAGGGTTTTGCAGGGGGCAAGTCTCCATGCATCCCTACCACCTTTTAATTATATATACTAAGACTGAGATCAACATTTGAGTGTTTCACTTATTATAAGAGCTAGTGTGTGCGTGTGCAAGTGTGCGTGTGTGTGTGTGTGTGTGTGTCTCCCTGTCATTTTATTGAAACATCATTTAATTGACACTCAAATAGTCAAACTCATTTAACTGAAAACTCACTAACTACATCAAATGACATAGACGTGTGTGTGTGTTTGTGTGTGCGTGTGTGTGTGTTTGTGTGTGCGTGTGTGTGTGTATGTGTGCGCGTGCGCGCGTGTGTGTGTGTGTGTGTACATTTGCAGTATCATCTGCTGTTTTAAAGCAACATGAGAAGCATTATTTCTTTTCTGTTTTATAGGGACAAGTAGCAAAGAACATTTCATTTTTAAGTTGTCTAGTCAGTAGATTATTCTCAAACATTACCAAAGATTACTATACCAAAAGAGGAATACATCATACAATACAGAACAGAAATTCTACAGAAAGAAAGAGCTACAATTTAAAATCATCTCCTGTAGTTGATAAATGTTATGGAGCTGGGAAAGAAAACAGCTGCATTCTGTTTCTATACTCTAAACTTTAAGTCTTCCTTTACTGGATAAAGCATAGCGAATGGGGAGACACAGTTAGGTAACAGTTCAGGTTGTCTTCTAATATACTATGCCCATTTCTTACAGAAATAAACATTTAGCATATTTTAAAGTACTGCCCTGCATTTATTAACAGTGAAATGTAAAATGGATCATTTATACAAATGTGTTTGTAGCTTTGCTTTCTGACTATGCAAGTATTCTTTCCAGCATTGGGTGTTGTCAACAAAATCCAGGTTTGAAAAGGAAAAAAAAAATGAATGAAGCAGAAGAATAAAAGAGACTTTCCAGAATGACTTGCAGCCTATCTGTCCCTGGAGGAGTGGTTTCAGCCCAGAAATTAGTAGTTTATTGGCCATTTTGGGCTAATTTCTATCTCTTTCATTTCCTTGCTATAAAACCCTCATTTGCATGGGTTTGCGTGCAGGGCAGCGTCGGTTAGCTAGGGTACGAGACAAACTTTCAACTTAAGCACTCAAACCATTCACTTCTCATCCCAGCACTTTGTCAAAACTCATAGCAAGCACTAATAAACCTTAGCACTAGACCCCCCCCCCATACTGTAGAGAAGGACAAGGCTCTCTATTCGATCTTACCAGCCAATCAGTAAAACAGTTCACTGTACCTATCCAGGCATGTCCAAAGGGCAGTTTCAGGTGTACTCTCTGGTCCAACTGGTGAATCTGGGCATTTTGAGGCAATGTTACAATTGCCTCATGTACACAGACAACCCTCTCCTCCTTCCACCAAACACTAATACATGTGAGAGATGCAATTATACAGCCAAACTGGAGGCTAAGCTCTCTCAACCCAAGACTTGACTGGGCAGTCAAGAGGAGAAGGGAATTACTTGCATCACACCACCAGTCTCACATAGACCTATGAAACCAGCACCGGCAAAAAACACACATAAATACATGAAAACATACTCTGAGGCTCTAAATAAAAATCTGCAAAAGCAACAGAGATCTCCAAAGCAGACATCCAAGCAACCTCCACCCCCCCCCAACACAAACCATGAAACACATACTTCACAAAACCAGTGTGCCACATAATCACAGCCCTTAAGGCAAAATAACATACCCAACACACTAGTAATAGGTGACTCTATAGTCAGGCACACTGACATCCCACTCACTAGGCTGAACAAGGAGAAGGTTGCTGTTAGCTGCCCGACAGGTGCCAGGATCTGCCACATAACACAAGCACTCAGGTCACTCCAGAACAAGTACAAATATGACTCTGTCATTGTCCATGTTGGTGTGAATGACCTGAGCTGTACCTCCTGGACTACATGAAAAGAGACATGGAGGAGCTCTCTGATCATGTAGCCCAGGCCGGTATGACCCTGACCCTGAGTAGCATCCTGCCCTCACCAAGAATTATACCATGGTATACAGAAAAAAATATCAATTTCAACAATTGGTTAAGCTTCTGGTGTCATTCAAAGGGGATCCAGTGTCTGTCAGCCTGGGATGACATGCTCGACAAGCCATGCTGCTTTACTAGAGACAGCTTGCGCCTGCCACCCTTAGGCTTTCGAATACTGGCCAAGACTCTTGCCACCCCCATAGTGCCTTTTTGAGGCAAGGCTCAAAAGACAAACCCACCACTGTAAATAGCACAAGTAACAAAAAAACTGAGGGTAATGCTACTCAATGTCAGAAGTCTAAACCTCAAAATGCATGCACTCGAGGCACTCCTCAGTATGGAGAAAATCAATATATGTGCAGTAACAGAAACCTGGTTTAAGGCTTCAGAGAGCACCCCAGCATTACCAGGCTACAACTCATACCATACATTTCGGCCACAAAACCCAGACTGAAATACAAAAGGCGGGGGAGTATCCATATTCATCAAGGATACCCACACCTCCAGGTTAGTGGCACAGCACGATGCTTCAGAGATCATCACGTGCAACTAACAATGGCCAAAACTGCTATTCAAATTATAGCTTGCTACAGATCACTCACCATGTCCCAGGGCCCCACTCTGCATTCCTGGAAACACTGGGAAACACAAAGGTCCTACCAAACACCCTGATATTGGGTGATTTTAATTACCCAAACATTAACTGGGAGAACTACTCAAGTACAAACTTCCTTGCCCAACATTTCCAAGAATTTATAAACTCAAACGCCCTGGATCAACTGGTCAACACACCCACCAGAGGTGACAACAACATATTGGACCTGATCATCACCAACATGGGCGACCAGTTTTCCACACCGGAGATCAACCCCTCACTGGTTAGATCTGACCATAAACTAATCACTCTAGATATCCACATTCCGCCACCACCCCCGGTCAAAGAAACTACCATGAAAAACTTTTCAAAAGCAAACTTCACATTACTTAAGACCGGGGTGGGAAGTTTCAAAGCCCCCATTCTAAAGGATAAGGCTGTCCAAGCTGCAAAATCCTTTACTAATGCACTCTACGGGCACCTACAAGAATGCATGGATCATGCTATCCCAAACAAAACCAAGACTCACTCCTCCAAGAAATGGAAACCAGTCTGGTGGACCCCTGCCGTAAACAAGCTATACAATAGAAGGAGGAAACTAGTACAGAAAAGAGTAAAATCCCAAGAAGGGAAGACATCCCTGATCAGTATCAGCAAGAAACTACGTTCCCTCATAAAATCATCCAAGGCTAGCTTCAAAAGAAAAATTGCCATGGACTCCAAAGATAACCACAAGGCATTCTTTAGCTATGTCAAGAATCTAAGTGGCAATTCTCAGATCTGCTGCAATTCTCAGATCTGGTGCAGAATGGCATAAAATACACTGAACTGAACGATATAGCCAACATCCTGGCAGACAGGTTCAGTGCAAACTTTACTCCCCCTCACCCCCAAAAGGGCAAATAACTATACCAGAAGAATGTAGTGCCCCTGAAATCACAGACACTCAGGTTAAAACAGCCCTCTCCAAAGCCAGAAATGCAGCATCAATGGGACCGGATGGTGTCCCAGGCTGCATGCTACATGAGCTCAAAGATGAACTAATCCCTCACCTAAACACATTGTTTAAACTCAGCCTCTCCACAGGCTACGTGCCCACATAGTGGCGCACAGCAATGGTTATTCCGCTCCACAAAGGTGGAGCCATGACTGACCCCGGGAACTATCGCCCTATAAGCTTGACTAGCTTGGTCTGCAAAGCTATGGAGTGCATCATCATGGATCTCATTAACAGAGACATTGGAATCCTCCAAACACTGGACCCTACCCAGTTCGTCTTTGTTAAGGGCAGATCATGCCTCCTAAACCTAGTGGACTTCTTTGAGACAGTTACCAAGGCTATAGAGGAAGGAAAGGTGGTCCACACAGCCTACCTAGACCTCGCAAAGGCCTTCAACACCATTCCCCACTCAGATATTATAGACAAGCTCACCAGCCTGAACATAAATCCCTACGGCATGAGATGGGTTGCCAACTGGCTCATGGACAGAACCCACATGGTAAGAGTTGCAGGAGCTAGGTCTGACTCTAAACTGGTTACAAGTGGTATTCCCAAGGGCTCAGTCCTAGGACCCCTCCTGTTCGGCATAGACTTCTTAGAGGTACAGGCAAGCACAGGAGGACTATGGCTGACTAAGTTCACAGACAACTGCAAACCAGGGGCTATAATTGACTCTTCAGCTGACATAGACATCCTCCAAAAGGGTCTCACTGAGACAGATACCTGGTGTCAAAACCATGGCCTCAAGCTAAATTCCAAAAAGTGCATAGTCATCCCCTTTGGAAAAAAACAAAGTACCCACAAACTACCACATAGGTGGTAGCCCCCTTAATACGGAAGACGTAATAAGGGATCTGGGGATATAAGTGGATAGTAACCTCTCCTTTGATAATCACATTGCCAAAGTGGTTAGAAAATCCTTCTATGTGGCCCACCTAATCACAAAAGGGTTTGCATCCAGATAAAAAAAGGTCATTGGGCCCCTCTATGCATCACTCATCAGACCCATCATAGAGTACAATGCCCCATTTGGGATGTACCTTACAAGACACCTGCAACAACTGGAAAGACCACAGAAGAACCTCACTAAGAGGATCACTGGCCTCAAGCAGATGCCCTATGCAGCTCGACTGAAGAAACTCCAGCTGTACTCAGTTGCATACCACCCACTCAGAGGTTATCTCTGCCTGACATACAAGGCCATGTTCAACCTAGAATTGATGGACATGCTCCACCTAAAGAAAACCATACCCCCTCGAGCCACACGCTCCAAGGATCTAAACCTCACCACAACAATAAATAGGACATGCTGGAGGGATAGATTCCTGTCACAGAGACTTCCCATGCTTTGGAACAAGATTCCAATCTACATTAGGCAGAGCTCCTCACTAACACTCTTCAAGAGAAACCTTGATGAGTAAATGAGAAACAGAAAGTTTACCCCAGGGATCACTTCAATGGCTCTGCTGGACAGAGGGGCACAGGGAACTAATCTAAGGGGGCGGCGAAAGCCAACACATTCCAGCTAGGCTTATAAATGCCTTTGGGCAGGTAGCCTAGTACCTACCTATGAACCTAGTGTATGATTTCTGCTGAGTTAACTACACAGCTTCAGACTCTGACTATTGATATAATTCAAGGCACTGTAGCCATTTGGTAATCACTCTGGGAACAGCTAATAGCAAGACGCTGACGTAGAGCTGGAAGCCCACATATGGAATCTGAAGTAGTGCGTGTGTGTGTGTGTGTGTGCTTTGTTGACTGGGATATGAACACTGCATTTGGCACTTGGGGTATCTTTTATCAGAAGAAGTAATAACATAGAGGATTATAACTGGGTCACCAATCATAACCTGGTTATTATGTGACTGATACAAGGATGCACAACTGGGTCACCAATCATAACCTGGTTATTATGTGATTGATACAAGGATGCACAACTGGGTCACCAATCATAACCTGGTTATTATGGGATTGATACAAGGATGCCAAGTGAAGCTCAAGAGGTGAATCCTGGCATCTATGTCAAGAACTCACAATATTAGGTTATGATCAGTGATACAATCATAATTCTTTGTAGTACATGGTGCTTTATCTGCTCCATGTACTACTAGTTACAGGAATAAAAATTGCCATAAAACACTTGGAGGTTGTCCGAAAGGGAGTGTAATTCAGACCAGTATGTTTACACTTAACTTTTATGCCTCTCAACAGGTTTTCAAGAGAACATCCAGATAACTGCTTCATACTTTTAGTGTGTTCATCGTATAGTCTGTAGTTTTTGGACAAACCACTGAGGACTAAAGCCATTAAAAATTAAATTTATTTGCATTTCAGAGTTTGTATCCTTCAGAAAAATTATGCCAGCACATTGTTATTCTAGCAACTTTGTAAGGTTTTTAGAGGAAGTTAAGGACACGTTACTGGTACAGACAACAGGCAGAAACAAATCCTTTATTTCTGCCACTATCATTTCCACAGCAGTACTGGCAGATTTTACTGCTGAATGCTAGACCTGATATTAAAAACTTCAGCAAAGGGTATTTAACATTTGTTATGGTCGAGTCACACGCCAATTCTGGTTCTTAACTAGTTTTATCTTTCTTTGAATTTCGGAGTGTAATCAGTGTGCTCCATGCACTACATGTATGCTATCAAAAGTATGAATATTTTTGCATTTGTTTTTTGTAAACAGATCAAAATTTGTGAGTTCTACAAAAGGTTTGAGATGACCATCCTTTTTTGCTGGCACAAACAAATCTGAGTAGAACCCTTTTCCATATTCTTTGATAGTTAATGTCTAAAAATGTTTATATGTCCATTAAGTATTGGATTAACAGATGTATCAAACAGATTTGATCAGTGAGTACTTATAATAGGATCTGCAACTGAATTTGCAACATACTTTATTGTGCACCATTTATACACTGTGTTTCATACCCACATGTTCCTAGTCATTTTGAACCAGCTGATTGCAAAAAGGGAAAATATGCTTCTCAGATGAAGGGGAGGGGTAGGAATACACAATTTAAGTGGCCTCACATGACTAAAAGTTCTGCCATCTACTGTCTCCTAAAGATTCCCGAGGAGTGACTTCTGTTTAGCCCTTTGATCACTAAAGTTTGGATTATGGGGGCACCAGTCAGGGAACTGCTGGGAGCACCAGATGAGCTATTTACATCTCTGGGAATTGCTACCTCAGTCTTTGTTACAGAGATTTATGCAATAAAGGATGGAGTCATGTGAAAAAAGTTACTTGCATTACATTCCGCTGTGCTATGTCAGCTAAGAGGTGACACTTTACCAGTATTCACTCTAATATGGGCAGATTATTAACCTGCAACTAAAATGAGCTCCCTTTAAATTTTGCATACTGCATTTTTGGGAAAATTATCATGGCTTGCAGGACACTGCCAACCTGGTTTTCTTCCTACATTAATGTTCAAGAAGCAAAGTCTCAACTTAAGCTATTTTATGTTCTCCTTAGATTGTTCAAACAATCATCAACCCTTTGGCTAAGGGACTAACTTTGGTCTTAAGAAGCCATACTGAAAGACAGGCAGGCATTACAAATGAAAGATAAAACTTGCATAAAAATGGAGAGGACAATTAAAAGCAATGGGAGGCTAAATGCATCACTTGTAACTCCAACAGTGGAATCTAACTACACAGCTATGTGGTTAAGATTTGAACGCTGTCAAGAAAACAATATACATACATAATCATAAAATCATAGAAAATAAAACAAAGACTGGGCTAGGAAACCATTAACATCTTGTCAGTACCCACCCTAGGCCTTATCTCCCTTTTCAATGAGGGACACATTATTCATACTAGGGGTAAATTTACTAATATTCATCCAATTATCTAGCTCCCTTTTGAAGGAAGATGGTGAATTGCACTGCTTAATTTTTAGAGGAAGTTTTGTTTCAGAGAAAGGGTGGGTCCTGCATGAAAAGTCTATCGTTCCACTTTCTTTTGTTTATTTGTATGTCTTTGGTCCTAGTATTTGTAAAACAGTGGGATTTGTAAAAATATAACACTTCTTGTACTACCGGATCCTTTATGGCCCAATATGCAAAGCACATATCACACCTAAGGAGTTTACAGGATGCTGAATACAGATACAGAACAACTAGTCCTTCCTGTAGACATATGAATACATATAGAGGGAGCCACTACTGATCCCGGGAACTATTGCCCTATTAGCCTGACAAGCCTGGTCTGCAAGGCCATGGAACGTATCATCATGGAACTCATAAACAAAGACATTGGTAACCTCTAAACTCTGGACACCACCCAGTTCAGGTTTGTGAAAGGCGATTCAAGTCTCCTGAACCTGATCGACTTCTTTGAGGAAGTCACCAAAGCCATAGATGAGGGTAAGCTGGTTCACACAGCCTATCTTTACCTCGCCAATGCTTTCAACACCATCCCCCATTCTGGAATTATAGCTAAACTCACTAAACTAGGTATAAATCCCTACATCACAAGATGGGTTTCCAACTGGCTCACTGACAGAACCCACATTGTAAAACTTGCAGACTCCAAATCTGACTTCAAACCAGTGACAAGTGGAGTACCACAGGGTTCAGTCCTGGGACCTCTCCTGTTTGGTATCTACTTCTCTGAAGTACAGGCTAATACAGAAGGCCTTTGGCTAATGAAGTTCGCAGATGACTGCAAACTAGGAGCCATAGTCGAGTCCCCAAATGATGTAGATATCCTACAATAGGGCCTCACTGAGACAGATGCCTGGTGTCAGAGCCATGGCCTCAAGCTCAATGCCAAAAAGTGCACTGTCATCCCCTTTGGTAAAAACTCTATACCCATGAACTACCACATAGGGGGCAGTTTACTTAATGCCCAATGTGTGATAAGAGACCTTGGGACCCAGGTGGACAGTAGTCTCTCCTTTGATAATTACATCGCCACAGTAGTCAGGAAATCCTTCTACGTGGCACACCTCATCACAAAAGGGTTCTCATCCAGGAAAAAAGAGGTCATTGTTCCCCTCTACTCGACACTCATTAGACCCATTATAGACTACAATGCCCCTTTTGGAATGTACCTCACAAGACATCTGCAGCAGCTGGAAAAGCCACAGAAGTACCTCACAAAGAGGATTACTGGCCTCAAACAGATGCCCTACACTGACCATCTCAAAAACTCCAGCTTTACTCCGTAGCATATCACCTACTCCGAGGTGATCTCTGCCTATCATATAAAGCTATGTCAAACTCATAGCTGTTGGACATGCTACACCTAAAGAAATCCCAATCCCTCCAAGCTACACGGTCTAGGGACCTAAACCTTGTCACCACAATAAACAGGACATGCTGGAGGGATAGATTCCTGTCCCAGAGAGTTCATATGCTCTGGAAAAAGCTACCCATCTATGTCAAGCAAAGTTCATCATTAGCACTCTTCAAGAAAAATCTTGGTGAGTGGATGGGAAATAGGAAATACACCCCATGGATCACTTCTGTGGCTCTGCTTGACAGAGGCACAAGAAAATAACTTTCTTGCATGGCGTCAGCCAGGGAACCTTGTTGGCTAGGCTTACTTAGGCCCTTGGGCCGATAGCCTAGTATCTAACTATGAACCTATAGTTTTCATACAGCACTTCAAACCCCTACTGTTTAGTTATTTAGATAAGCAACTTTAATCTTACGTATAGGAATAAAAAGTTATGAAGTTGCATTCTTTATGGATGCAGCACTACCTCTACATTCAGCTTTCTCCACTGTAATTTTTTTCATACCTTTGGAGAGGTCTTCTTAAATTTTAAATTTGTTGCCCATGCTAATTAAAATTTTACTGACACATTTTTAGTATTCATTATAAATGCAGAACTGCATTCACTTCTCAGCCTAGAGAATATCATGGTTTCACAACCGAATGCTGACACTGCATTCACAAGTACAGTCACTTCATGGTTGTGAAAATGATATCTATATTTATCTACATATACAGCTACAGGTATGTATATATCGAAAAATATATTAAGGTTCTGCAAAATTATATGCACACACACACACAAAAAAAAAATATATATATATATATATATATACACACACACACATATATATACATACACATACATAAACACACACAAGTTTTATATACACACACACATTACATACGTATATATATATATATATATATATATATATATATATATATATATATATATATTAAATGACTGATTTGTCTACTGCTCAGACAGTACAGACTAGTCATCATAAAGAAAGCTAAATGCTGAAAATTGCAAGCATAAAGACAAAATGCTACTTTACATGAATAATTTTACATTCCTATAAACAAACTTAAATTGAAAAGTAAAGATTCAGGCAGAAGAGGAATATAAAAGCAAAAGAAGTTATACCAACAGAAGAAATATTTGATCTTCAAAGGGCAATAAGTCTTGAAAAGCAAAGTTAGAATGTAGGGGTAACAGCAAATGTGCTGCTTATAAAGACTGAATAGTCAGATAAAATCAGCATGTCACTTCTCCAGCAAAATGACACATTGCAAAATTAATCTCCTTCCAAATGGTGCAGGGTTTGGCAATATATGACCATCAGAGACAGAGAAGGTACAATTTCTTGACTAAAAATTTTTTTTTCTTGGATTTGTTATGGAGAGAATTACATAGATGCCACATTTTTAGGGTGGGCAGACTTCCAAAAGCAACTGTGTTGGGTGTGATACCTATTGTAAACTAGAGATGATTTGTATGCATATGGATCCCTGACTATAAAGAAGTTTACTTATTACATCAAAAATGAGGTGAAACAGTAGCAACATGCAGCACTGACCAAATGTTTAGGTAGTTGGTCAATTGGTCTTGCAAAGGAAAATGACTCATTTACCAGCATTGATTTTATTTATTTATCCTTTGTTGACTGGGTTACCCCCACTAGGTTACTGGCCTCTTTTTGGGGAGATCCAAGGTAGTATTTATACTACTAGGGGAATTTGTCCAAAGCATTGAGGAATTTCCCCGACTCTTTTTGATAGGTGCTATGTGATCTTTTACTTTCAGCTGAGATACCACCAACTCAAGCAAATGGGGTCCTGGTTTGACATCTCTTCTGAAGGTAACACAGTCATGAATGCAGCACACCCCTTACGCTGCACTGCAACAAAAGGATGCATTGCCATGAGCTGTCTACGAGCAGCTTTGGGATTTGTTTAGACAAAGTGAACTGGAATGTGGTCATTGAAAGAGTTAATTACAATTGCTACACCATAAACAATTATAGTAGTATGGGCACTAAACCAGTCCAGGACACTCTGTGCTTTTGCTTTACAGTCATTTTTGGTAGTAATTGATATGGTTAAGCTATGGCTTATAGATAAAGGAGCTGTATTTTAGAATAGTTGATGACTATGTTTAAATGTAATTAAAGCCACCAAAAAACAAAAGGCCTACAACAAAGTTCTGATTAGCGGCATACAGGAATGTAGTCATGACTCTGACCCAGATGACCTGTGCTACATTAGTGGAATGGGTGCTTGAGAGACTGAGCAGGGGAAGACAGAAGTCATATTGCTCCGAAATGACATGCATGGGTAGATCATCGCACTCTGAGGTTTGACTTTTTAAATGACTTTCTGGAATCATTGTTACTGGGGAGGGGGGGTTGTGATTAGTATGATGTGTTACTTACCATGTATGAAGTGTTGTTGACAGCACTGCATTATTTTCATAGGTTCATAGGTAGGTACTAGGCTATTGGCCCTAGGGCCTATATAAGCCTTGCCAAAAAGTACCCTGGCTTTTGCCACCCAAGAAAATTATTTTCCTGTGCCCCTGTCGGGCAGAGCCACAGAAGTGATCCCCAGGTGAATTTCCTATCTCCCATCCAGTCATCAAGATTTTTCTTGAATAGTACTAATGAGGAGCTTTGTTTGATATAGATAGGTAGTTTGTTCCAGAGTATGGGAAGTCTCTGGGACAGGAATCTATCCCTTCAGCATGTTCTTTTATTGTGGTGACAAAGTTTAGGTCTCTAGAGCATGTAGTTTGGAGGGAATGGGATTTCTTTAAGTGGAGCATGTCCAACAGCTCTGGGTTTGACATAGCTTTGTATGTTAGACAGAGATCACCTCTGAGTAGGCGATATGTGACAGAGTAAAGCTGGAGTTTTTTGAGACTGTCTGTGTAGGGCATCTGTCTGAGGCTGGTGATCCTCTTTGTGAGGTATTTCTGTGGCCTTTCCAGTTGTTATAGATGTCTTGTGAGGTATATACCAAAAAGGGCATTGTACTCTATCTATAATGGGTCTAATGAGTGATGAGTAGAGGGTAACAATGACCTCATTTTTCCTGTATGAGAAACCTTTTGTTATGAGGTGTGCCACATAGGAGGATTTCCTGACTACTGAGGCAATGTGATTATCAAAGGAGAGACTACTGTCCACCTGTGTCCCAAGGTCTCTTATCACACTTTCAGTGTTAAGTAGACTACCACCTATGTGGTAGTTCATGGGTACGGAGTTTTTAACAAAAGGGATGACAATGGACTTTATGGCATTGAGCTTGCGGCCATGGCTTTGACACCAGGCATCTGTCTCAGTGAGGCCCTTTTGTAGGATGTCCACATCATTAGAAGTTTTGATTATGGCTCCTAGTTTGCAGCCATCTGCGAACTTCATTAGCCAAAGACCTTCTGTGTTAGCCTGTACTTCAGAGAAGTAGATACTAAACAGGAGAGGACCCAGGAATGAACCCTGTGGTACTCCACTTGTCACTGGTCTGAAGTTGGATTTGGAGTCTGCTACTTTCACCGTGTGGGTTCTGTCAGTGAGCCAGTTGGCAACCCATCTTGTGACATAGGGATTTATACCTAGTTTAGTGAGTTTATCTATAATTCCAGAATGAGAGTTGGTGTCAAAAGCCTTGGCAAGATCTACATACTCTGTATGAACCACCTTACCCCTCATCTACGGCTTTGGTGACCACTTCAAAGAAGTCTATCAGGTTTTGGAGACATGAGCTGCCTTTTACAAACCCGAACTGTGTGGGGTCCAGAGTTTGGAGATTACCAATGTCATTGTTTATAAGTCCCATGATGATACATTCCATAGACTTGCAGACCAGGCTAATGGGCCGGTAGTTCCCGGGGTCCGTGGTGGCTCCCCCTTTATGGAGTGGGATAACCGTCGCTGTGTGCCATTCAGTGGTCACAAAGCTTGAGGTGAGGCTATGATTGGACATGGTACTTAGGTGGGGTGATATTTCATTCTGTAGTTCGTTTAGAATGCAGCCTGGGTTGTTGTCACGTCCCATGGATGCTGTGTTCTTGGCTTTGGAGAATGTTTTTTTTTATCTGTGCAGCCGTGATTATAGGAACTTTGCATTCTTCTTGGTATAAAGATGGGCCCTTTAGGGGATGAGAGGGGGGTAAAGTTAACACTGAACCTGTCTGCCAGGATGTTGGTAATATCAGTTGGTTCTGTATATTTAGTGCCATTGTGCTGTAACTCAGAGCAGATCTGAGTGTCGCCATTGAGATTCTTGACATAGTTATAGAATGCTTTGTGGTTGTCTTTAGAATCAGTGGTGATTTTGTTTTTGCAACTAGCTTTGGAGGATTTTATGAGGGATCTCAGCTTCTTACTGAGGCTAAACAGGGAGTTCCTCCAATCATGGGATTTTACTCTTTTTTGCAACAGTTTCTTTCTTCTGTTGTAGATCCAAACCAGTTACAAGTGGCATCCCACAGGGCTCAGTTCTGGGACCTCTCTTGTTCGGTATATACTTCTCTGAGGTTCAGGCTAACATGGGGGGATTATGGCTGACAAAGTTCACAGATGACTGCAAACTGGGGGCCATAATCGAATCTCCAGCTGACACAAGCATCCTTCAAAAGGTTCTCACAAAGACGAATGCTTGGTGCCAGAGCTACGGCCTCAAGCTAAATGCTAAAAAGTGCATAGTCATGCCCTTTGGGAAAAACAAGATGCCCACAAATTACCACATAGGCGGTAATCCATTAAGTATGGAAGAAGTAATTAGAGATTTGGGGACCAATGTAGATAGTAATCTCTCCTTTGATAATCACATTGCCAAAGTGGTTAGAAAGACCTTCTATATAGCCCACCTTATCATGAAAGGGTTCGCATCTAGATCAAGAGAGGTCATTGTGCCCCTCTACTCATCACTCATCAGGCCCATAATTGAATATAATGCCCCTTTTGGGATGTACCTTACCCGACATCTGCAGCAACTGGAGAGACCCCAAAAGTACCTCACCAAGAGGATCATGGGCTACAAACAGATGTCCTATGCAGCTCGACTAAAGAAACTCCAGCTCTACTCAGTTGCTTACCGCCTACTCAGAGGCGATCTATGCCTGACGTACAAAGCCATGTCAAACCCAGAATTAATGGACATGCTCCACCTCAAAAAATCCAAGTCCCTTAGAGCTACACACTCCAGGAACCTAAACCTCAGCACAAAAATAAATAGAACATGCTGGAGGGACAGATTCATTTCCCAGAGGCTCCCCTCACTCTGGAATAGAATCCCAATTCATGTTAGACATAGCCCATCGCTGACCCTCTTCAAGCGAAATCTGGATGCGTGGATGGGAAATCGCAAATTCACCCCTGGGATCTCTTCTGTGTCCCTGCTAGACAGAGGCACAGTAAACTAATCTTAAAAGGGTACCTTCTGTGACCTACTTTACAGAGGCACAGTAGACTAATCTAATATGGAGGCGGAAGCCAAATACACACTGGCTGGGCTTATAAATGCCCTAGGGCAGATAGCCTAGTATCTACCTATGAACCTAGAGTTTGTTTATGGCAGATCGGCTTCCTTTTTTAGGAGTATAGCATCTTGGTTCTGTTAGGGATTGCACGATCCATGCAGTCGTGTAAGTGCTTATAAAGTACATTTGTATAGGATTCAGCAGTCATACCTCTATTGTCCGTCAGCATGGGTGTCGTAAAGTTTGACACTTCTGTCTTAAGAAGCATGAAGTTAGATTTGGAGAAATGTTTTACGGTGGTTTCCCTAATGGGGGGGTGGGTCGGGATGTGGATGTCTAGGGTGATTAGCTTGTGGCCAGATCTAACCAACGAGGAATGGACCTCTGGTGTGGAACACTGGTTGCCCATCTTTGTGATTACCAGGTTTAGGATATTGCTGCCTCTGGTGGGGGTGTGAATAAGTTGATCCAAGGCATTGGAATTTATGAATTCCAGAAAATATTAAGCACAAGAGTTGGTACATGAGTAGTTTTCCCAGTTAATGGTAGGGTAGTTGAAATCGCACATTATTAGGGTGTTAGGTTGTACCCTAATATTTTCCAGTGTATCAAGAGATGAGGAGTGGGAATCCTGGGGCATGGTGGGGGATCTGTAGCAAGCTACAATTTGGATTGCGGTCTTGCCCAGAGTTAGTTGCACTTGGGTAATCTTGGATGCATTATGCTGAGCAACTGGCCTGGAGGTGTGGATATCCTTAATGAATATGAACACACCTCCACCTTTGGTGTTCTGGTCCAGGTTAGGTGGCCGACAGGTGTGGCATGAATTATAGCCTGGTAATGCAGGGGTGCTCTCTGGTGCCTTGAACCAGGTCTCTGTCACTGCACAGATGTCAGTGTTCTCCATTTTAAGGAGTGGCTCGAGTGAGTGCATTTTAAGGTTTAGACTTCTAGCACTGAGTAGCATTACCCTCAGATTTTGCCTGCTTCTACCTGTTACAATGGTGAATTTGTCATTTGAACCTTGCCTAAAAAAGGCACTGTAGGGGTGGCAAGAGCCTTAGCCAGTATCCAGAATCTCAAGGGTGACAGGTGCAGGCCATCTCTGGCAAAGTATCGTGGTTTGTCGATCATGTCATCCCAGGCAGACAGATACTGGATCCCCTTAGAATGACACCAGAAGCTTAGCCAATTGTTGAATTTAATAATTTTGCCCTTGTACTGTGGTATAATTCTGGGTGATGTCAGGATGCCACTCAGGGCTAGGGTCATACCTGCCTGGGCTACAAGATTGGACAGCTCCTCCATGTCTCTTTTCATGTAGTCCAGGGAGGTACGTCTCAGGTCATTCACACCAGCATGGACAATGACAGAGTCATATTTGCACTTGTTCTGGAGTGCCCTGAGTGCGTGCATTATGTGGCGGATCCTGGCACCTGACAGGCAGCTGACAGTAACTTTCTCCTTGTTTAGCCTGGTGAGTGGAACATCAGTGTGCCTGACTATAGAGTCACCTATGACTAGAGTGTTGGGTACGTTGTTATGCCTTATGGGTTGTGGTTGAGTGGTACACTGAGTTTGTGGGCTATGTGTCATTTGGATCGTGTTGGGGGGGTGTATGTTGCTTGCATTTCTGCTTTGGAGGTCCCTATTGCTTGGGCAGAATTTTTTTGAGAGCCTCCGTGGATGTTGGTGTGTTTTGGTGGTGTAGGTTTTAAGGGACTATGTGATGAGTGTGGTGAGGTGCAAGTGTTTAACTTCTCCTCTTGACTGCCTGGTCCAGTCTTGGGTGAAGAGAGCTTTGCTTCCAGTTTGGCTAAATAAGCACATCTTTCACAGGTTGTAGTGTTGGGTGGTAGGAGGAGAGGGTTGTCTGTGTACATGAGGCAATTGCTGCATTGCCCCAAGATGCCCAGATTCATCAGGTAGACAGGAGAAAATATCGGGGCTGACCCTTAGGCATGCCTGGATAGCTGCTTATTTATTAAGTACTAAAAACCGTTTTCCTCTAGACAAGTGAGGAAAGTTGAGTGCTGTAGTAATTTGTAGCTTATTTAGTGCTTACAACGAGTTCTGAACAAGTGCTGAATTCAAAGAAACAGATCCGAGTGCTGAAACTAAAAAACTGGCTAGTTCTAAGAAACAAAATTAAGCTAGAAGGCTTCCCTCCAACACAGAAAAGCTTGGGGGCTCAGAAGCTTACAAACAGTCCTGGATACTGCAAATCTGTATCTGGACTAGACTACTAACAGGAAAGGCAGGAAACAAGCTTAGATTTTTTTTTTTTCGTAAAGTGGAAAGGGGAAAGGAGGAGCAGAAACTAAGTGGGCTGGCCTTCTCAAATGTTCCCCCTGGATTAGGTAGAATGAAGTAATGACACTAGACTGGGAGGAGTGTCCCAGATCAAATTTACAGTAGGGGCGGGCAGCTGCAAAGCCACCAAGTATAAGAACATGATTTAGTTGTTATATAACTACATAAATAAATACATAAATAAATAAAATACATGCATGCAATTTATCAAACACTTTCAGAGACACATCACTGCTATGAACCACCTCGTCCATTCTTTGGGGAGTAAGGTGGTTTGACTCACTAAACTGATGACATCTAGAGGAATCTAATAAGCCTAGCATGATCATGTTGCACAGAGGTGTGCTACTAAGGCAGGAGGCTTAGCTTGGTGGGCAATGTGCATGTTTCTCCTAAACAGAAGCAACTGTGCAGTTTACAAGCTGCTGATACAGAGGGAGTTATGAATGTGCACACATTACTAGCAGACAGCATCACTCTCTAGCACCCTTCATCTTTGAGGGTAGTCAATGGGTCAAGTAGAATCTCCACTAAGGGAACAAATGGACCATAATGCTGCTGCCTTGCCTGGTATTCCTGGCTCCCATTCTAAACAATGAATAAATGAGTTAGTTGAATACAGAAAGGCTGGAGGAACAAGAGGAACTGGAGTATGTTCAGTAATTCCAGTTGTAACAAATAATATTTTTTTCAGTGACAGTGGAATGTCATTATGTTCTCACTGAAACAAATGATTCATTTTAGATATAGTTTCAGAAAAAGAAAATTACCCCAAGGGACTATCAGAAGAAACACTCTCCTTGAAATCAGAATCAGAAACCCCAGGAAAGAAAACAGAAATTGTCTCTTCAATATAATTTTCCTGCTTAATGTCGTGAACATCCTCAGACACTAAAGAATTCCTTTTTCTGTTACCGGTAACTCCAGAACTGAAAGGGACAAGAGCCTGAACTAAGCCCTGAGCTATGTCTAATAAACCACTCTTGTCTAAAATAAATAAGACTGGCAAAGATAAATGTCTAACTTTTTGCTTCTTTTTGACAGTAATTTTTGAAGAGGCAGACCTGTGTTTGACAGGTAAAACCTCTGTAAGGGTAGGATTCCCAGTCTGGTTAAGCTCCTTCCTCAGACACCCAGAAGACTGGCTCTGCCTTGCCCACTAAGAGCACTCCAGCAGCTGCAGATGACATGCCTAACTCCTGGTCTATGGTGGCTTTAGGGACTATAACAGAGGGAGCCAAGGAAAAAGAGCAACCTGAAATGGATGGCCACAGCAGTCACTCATCTGCAGAGCAGGTAATTTAGCAGCCTGTTGAAGGGGTAAAGGAAGTCTGAATTTTTTTTTTTTTTGTGACTTGAAGAAGGAAGAACAAAGGAACCGATAGGTTGTTCCATGATGAACTAGAAAAAGATACCTAAATAAATCCTGTTAAAGTCTAGCAGAAGTCAGTGAAACAAGTATGCATTAAAAAAGATGATTTTGTCCACAAAAAAATACAGTGAGAAGCATTTTAAACTCATTACCCAGTTCCCAAAAGTATAATAACACAAGATTTAGACAGGAAAAAATGTTTTAACTTTCTTTTAACAAGTTTTTTCATCAAACTTAAAAGTATTGGTCACAATCAAAAGATACTAAACGTCACGTGAAAGTCTATACAAACATGTTTTTCCTAGCTTAAATTAATTTCTTTAACAAAAAAGGTTGGTTTCCCATCATATAATAAGATGTGGAAGTTTTTGTTTTCCAAAAGGGAATTTTGCTGCTCAGAATGTACAAGTGCTAGCTGAATGTCAACCCTCAAAAGTCTGCAGGAGGAGTGTTCTTCAGCAGCAAGAATGCTCTGAAGGGCTTAAGGCCCAAACCACCCTTTCTCCAGCTCTCCTTGAGATGGCAATGGTGTTGATGTGAAGAAGGTACTCAAACTTTGGAAACTGGTCAACTCTTGTATTCTGTGTATGATATAACCCAAAGAGCTAAGCTACCACAGTGATCAAATGATAAACTTCAGTAGTTAAACAAATATGTAAAGTTAAATGAATATGTAAGAGAGTGGAGGGCCTAGCATAAGAACCCACATAGCCACATTCAGAATGATCATAGAAAACACGCATTATGCCTTGGAAAGTCAACTATTGGGCTGAAATTAGGCTTCAAATACTGCCAAGAACTCACATAAGTGCACACTTATGCTGTCCTCCTTACATAATCTGTCTTTCCTCAGAAAACATTAAGTACATAGCCTAGATTCAGATTCATGAACAAGTGATTTATGCCATGACTCACAGATGGATGAGATATGTGGCATGTAGACAGAATTCAAGAATTGAAGCTCACACTACTTAAGGCACAGGTAAAATGTTAGAATTTCCTTCTCGTGTGTCTTAAGATTTGTGTTACTCATGTATGTGAGTACGTTGTAAAAAACATTTAGGACATACAACACAAACAAGATCACACACCATTAAAGATCACACAGCATTAATTTTTTTACAGCTCATTTAGTTTATTTTCTAGAAATCAACATATATTGATTTAACATTAAATATTGTGTTTCTAATGTTTAGTCATTTAAATGTCTTTGCTAGGAAAGAAAAGATAAAATACTTCTGCAAAAGTGCACTGCATCTGGTAGCAAAAGAAGAAAGCACAGCATTTTAATGTGTCACAGTGGGAACTGTATGGCTGACTGTGATCTTTAATTATTTTCATCAGTGTAATCTTAGATTAGCTCTCCTGTCTTCCATTAAACTCTCTTTTAACTACACTGATGCCAAGTTCAAATAAGTGCAAAGCAGTTTTTTTTTCTACACGTAAGCAAGAAAATCTGTCCAGACGTATTGTGTTATATTAGTTGCTCTGCAAAGGACTGTAATTGACATTCATAAATCTTTAATGTGACACAGTGTTCAATGAATGATACCAAGCCAAAGGTTAACATAAAGGCAGAAAATACTTGTAGTCTGTGAAAAGGTAATTATTTCTGAGTTCTTTCAGTTTCCAAACTGTTTAAAATGATCCTGATAAATCAATTATGCGCACACTTTTAAAATAAGGGTCATTTAATTAGGACAGAAATGATAAGGTACATTGCACTTCAGAGGAGGCATCAGTGGTCTATAATCATACATTTTGTTTTATGACTAGTAACATTTAAGTTTGTAGCATGACAATGTAAAAGCACTTTGTGATAGGAGTGACTAATAATCTGGTCAGTTGTAGTACTGAGTTTTTGTTGAGTCAGGAGCACATCTGTCTTGGGAGAGATGAAAAATCCCATTTTGCATCCCACAGGACAGTACCCACATAGCCTGGATCCTCATGGACTGACCCATGCAGCAGCCAGTGACTGCTTTAATACACTGTATACTCTCCAAGTGAACCTGCAGGGAGCTTAACTGCATGTGTCATGCAGGTCGCCAGGGCAGACAATTATGTCAATATGTGCACTGCTGTACAAGATGTGTATCTGTATCCCCTCACCTTTCTCATCTTTACTAATATATACCCACATCCCATAATACACAAAGGTAGTGCAGGGACTGGTGCTCTGCTTTTATTAATAAAAGCAATGCTACACCAGTAGATGAATACAACCATCCCATCATACCACATCCCCAACAGCAACAGTGGAAAAGAAAAGTACAGTTTTGTACCTACCATAAATGTAGATGTTCGAAGATCCACATTGCTGCAGTCCTTACACTTGGGTAGTCTGCTGTCCTCGGTCGGCCCGAATATCAAAGTATTAGGCTGACGTCGGTCAAGGCGCTTAAGACTGACATCAGGACGTCAGGGTATAAATGCGCATGACCGACGTCATATCCTCAGTCTTTTCTTGCCCCAGATGTCAGAAGACCCTAAAAATAAAGGTCAAAACCAAAAGACAGCAAACAACAACCAACCACCCTTGCACCAATCATATGTACAATATATACAATATCCACAATATTCACAACCCAAACCACACAACCGCCTCTAATTACAGAGGGGAAGGAGGGAGGGTAAATTGGACTGCAGCAATGTGGATCTTCGAACATCTACATTTATGGCAGGTACAAAACTGTACTATGTTCTTCATCTCACATTGCTGCAGTCCTTACACTTGGGTAGAATCCCAAAGCAGAGGTAAGGGAGGATGGCAAAACTATAAAGCAGTAGGAGCTGCCAAAATGCCCTGTAAAATTGCAGTGGCAAAACCAGCCCTAGATTTAGAGTAAAGTGGAAGGTGGTAATGCTTAGAGAAAGTATGCACTGAACTCCAAGTAGCTGCCTCCAAAATATCTTTAGTTGCCACCCCCCTTAAAAAAGCTGTAGAAGTGGCAGTAGCCCTAGTGGAATGAGGCCTAATCCCAGCTGGAATCTCCTTACCATGATGGGAATAACAGAAAGCAATACAAAACCCAATCCACTTAGAAATAGTTTGTTTTGATACAGGCTTGCCCTGAGAACCCAAAGCAAATGAAACAAATAACTGCTGAGACTGCCTGAACCCTTTAGTTCTGCTCAAATAATATCGCAACTGCCTGTGTATATCCAAAGTGTGCAAAATCTTTTCCCCTTTATTTTGGGGTTTGCATAAAAAGTAGGCAAATGAATAGTTTGGTTTAAAGCCACACTAGAAACCACTTTAGGCATAAAGGAAGGATTAGTACGCAAAGATACCCTATCCTTATGGAAAATTAAGAAAGGCTCAACTGCCATAAGGGCCTGTAATTCAGAAACCCTTCTCGCAGAGGTAATGGCCAACAAAAAAGCAGTCTTCCATGATAAATATTTCAACTCGGCAGTAGCTGCAGGCTCAAAAGGTTGTAGAGTGAGTTTCTCCAACACAAAATTGAGATCCCAAGCAGGAGTAGGAGCTCTAATGGGGGTCTTATATTCTTTGCCCCTCTAAGGAATTGCTTAAACAAAGGATGAGAAAACAATGGTGGGTCACAGTCATAGTGAGCAGAAATTGCTGCAGCATGAACTTTAATAGAAGAAAAGGACAACCCTTTGTCCAGTAACTCAGTAAGATATTGAAGAGCCACACTTAAATTAGGCTTAGAAACATCAAATTCCTTTGCTGTACTCCAAAATAAAAATCTCTTCCATTTATCTGCGTACACTTTCCTTGTACTAGGCCTTCTGGCCTCCAAAATAACATTAAAACTTGCTGTGGAAGCTGAGACCCTCCAGGGTTTAAAACAGAATATGCCAGGCTGCTAGGTGAAGAGAGTGAAGTTTGACATTGAGTAAACGACTGTTCTCCTGAGACAGCAGGTGTGGAATCGAAGGCAAAGGCCATGGAGGCTCCCGTACCAGACTTCTCAGTAATGGGTACCAGTGCTGTCGAGGCCAATCTGGAGCTATTAAAATCATCTTTGGCTTGTCCTGTCTGACCTTCAGGAGTACCTTTGGGAGGAGAGGCAGAGGTGGAAAGGCATACACATGAAGATTGCTCCAATTGAATGAAAGAGCATCCACTTTCCAAGCTGTGGGATGAAAACTTTTTGTGCAAAACTTTGGCAGCTGGTAGTTTAGTGGAGAAACGAACAGATCTATGTCTGGAGTTCCCCATAACACTGTCAATTTCTGAAATACATGAGGATCCAATTTCCACTCGTGGGGATCCATAATTTGTCTGCTCAACACATCTGCTAAGGAGTTCTGTGCTCCCGGCAGAAACCTTGCCTGAAGATTTAGCTGTAAACTGAGAGCAGTCTCCCACAAAATCATTGCTTGTCTGCATAGAGGATAAGAATGTGTTCCCCCTTGCTTGTTGATGTACCACATGACAGTTGTGTTGTCTGTTAGAACCAACACCTGCCCTGGAAGAAGTAAATCCTTGAAAGCTATTAATGCAAATTGGACTGCTAACATCTCCTTCAAGTTGATATGTAGATGTTGAAGTCTGGCAGGCCACGTGTCTTGTACCCACTTTCCATTTAGATGAGCTGCTCAAGGCTTGTCTGAGGCATCCGTCGTTAGAATGTGACTCGCCTCTGGCCGGGTCACAGAGAGTCCCTTGTTTAGGTGACATTCCTGAGCCCACCACAAAAGCTCCTTTTGACTGCAAGGTATTATCTGAATGACAGTGTCCATATCTTGGCAGTGCTGTGTCCATACATTTTGAGATACCATTGTAGCTTCCTCATATGCAGTTTGGCATTGGGAAGCACCAGAATACAAGATGCCATGAACCCCAAGGCTTGAAGGACTGTCCTTGCAGTCAGCCTGGACTGATGAGACAATTGATGGAAGTAAAGAGAAAGATTCTTTTGTTTGTCCGGGGTCAAAAAGGCCATCTGGGATGCTGTATTCAGTCTCACACCCAGAAAGCACATGTCCTGAGAGGGTACTAGACTGGACTTTATTTCGTTCACAGAATACCCCAGGCATCTTAGCACTGCTATCACATATTGTAAATGATGAAGAAGTTCGTCCTTTCCTTGGGTCAGAATCAGGCAATCGTCTAAATAAGGATAGATCTGTATCCCTCTTAGCCTGAAGAAAGATATCACTGGAGCCAGAACCTTCGTGAACACTCTGGGCACAGTAGATAAGCCAAAGGGCAATGCAGAGAACTGATAATGAGAAGTCCCAGCCCGAAAACGCAGATACTTCCTGCAACTTAGCCTGATAGGAACATGAAGGTAAGCCTCCTTGAGATCCAGAGTCACCATCCAGTGATCTTTGCCCAGCAGAGGTAAAAGCTGTTGTAACGTCAACATTTTGAACTTGGGAATGTCCAGATAAGTGTTGAGGATAGATAAATCCAAAATTGGTCTCCACGTGTTCCCCTTCTTTGGTACTAGGAACAGGCGAGAATAAAATCCTAGGCCCACTTCTGGCAGAGGGACCGGTTGTATGGCCCCTATTTGAAGTAGCAGAGAAATTTGTTTGTGAGCCTCTAGTCTTTGCTGAGGAGGAACGTCCGGCATGCCTTTGAAAGGAGGCAAGGTATGGAAATAAAACTTGTAACCTTGGTGTATGATATCCAATACCCATCTGTCTTGGGTAATCAAACTCCAATTTTCCTTGAAGAGTGCCAACCTTCCTCCCAAAGGTGCTGCCAGGCAAGAAGGATCTGGCAGCTGAAAAGGTAGGTCATTGGGCCTGTTTACGAAAGGACTGGCCCCTGCCCTCACCCGAAGATTGTGCAGGTGAACTCCCTGTTCTAGGTCTGAAGGAGCTCTGAGCTCTGCCCCTACCACATCTAGATCTACCCCTAGACTGTGAATCATAAGAAGGGTACGTCCACCCCTTAGCAGGCCAATTCCTACTAAACTTCGGAGGCTGAACTTGCAAAAAATCTTTAACAGCCTGCATAGACTTAGCCTTGTCTTCCATTTTCTTCAAGACTGACTCCACAGGTGAACCAAACAACACATCAGACTGTAAAGGAGCATCCAAAATCCTTGTCTTAACATGGTCAGATAAATTCTGATCCCTCAGCCAGGCGTGCCTGCGAAGAACTGATCCAGTGGCCGCCACCCTAGACGAGGCCTGTACAGCATCAAAACCACATTGTAAAGAATGCTTTCCCACCTGTTCAGAGACATGTACCAAATCTTGTAATTCTTTACACTCAATGCCTTCCGCCAGAGCATCTACCTTAGACTTCAATTGAGAAAGAAGATAGTTTTGATATTTCAACATGTGAAACTGGCAATTCAAAGCCCTCATAGCTAAGGTGGAAGAAGTATAGACTTTCTTTCCCCATCTATCCAAAGCTCTGGCCTCTTTATCTGGAGGAACCGGATTTTTTACAACAGAGGCCTTGACACCCTTAGGTCCCTGACTAACAGTTTCTGGGTCCGCCCTAGGACTCTTATAAAGATATTTATGAGCCTCAGGCACCCTGTAATACCTATCTGGTTTAACAGGAGCAGGAGGCAAAGAATCAGGATTAAGTGAAGCCTCTGCAAACACATCTTCCACAACATCCAGAACAGGTGGTATAGCCAAAGGCCTATGCTGGGGTAAAAGCAAAATTCCCTAAGCCTTTTCCTGGAATCAGAGAAGTCCTGACCTTCCCACTTAAAATGTTCCCTCATGGAATGAAGAGTCTCTGAAAAGAAAAATCCTCTGGAGGAGAAGCAGAAGGAGTGGAATCATCTGCATCAGAATCAGAATAAGGAGAGTACTCCTGCAAGTCTTCAGCCAAGACTCTGAAACATCCAAGCCTGCTCAAAACTCCCCAACTCTGGTTCCACCCTAGGCCTCTTATCAGGAGGGGGCAAAGAACCTCTAATCAAAGTAATTAAATCTTCTGCCATTTTAAGCATGTGCTTCTTGGGCACAGATCCTGTTGAACTAGGAGTGACACCAACAGAAGCTAAACCTGGCCTGCCTCTGGGAGAAGCCTTGGAAACAGAAGGAGAGGGCCTAACCACCCTAGGAAGGGAGGGGAGTACAGTAACCTGAGAAGCCCCTTCAGCCTGACCTACCTCCTGAGAGGCCACATCCTGCAATATCAAAGTCTCCCCCTGGGACTCCAGAGAAGCCTCCGGCGGAACCACCGGTTCCACTGACGCCTCTAAAGAACCGGCGTCCGATACGGACGACTCTTCTTGCCTGGGTTTAGCTGCTTTGTCTTTGCGCTTCTTCGAAGAAGCGGGCGTCGGAGCATCCAACAGCATATTGTAATTGCACCGCTTCCCGAAGACCAACCTGGCACAATCTAACCTTCGCTTAATAGTGCGCTTATTGAACCTAGCACAAAAGCGACACCCAACAACGTCGTGCTCAGGCCCCAAACAAGGAATACACAAAGTATGATAATCTCTATGCGGTATCTGCTTCCCACAAGAAATACAGTTATTCACTTTTTCTGACATCCGGTAAACCACTGAGGCAAGAAAAAACTAAAATATTCCCCAACGGGGTACTTAGCCAACTTTGACTCGGTCTGAAACTCCGGTGAAAAATTTCAGAACGCGACGGCACTTGCAACGCTGCTTCTGCATCGGACCATGCGGCAAAAAAGACTGAGGATATGACGTCGGTCATGCGCATTTATACCCTGACGTCCTGATGTCAGTCTTAAGCGCCTTGACCGACGTCAGCCTAATACTTTGATATTCGGGCCGACCGAGGACAACGGACTACCCAAGTGTAAGGACTGCAGCAATGTGAGATGAAGAACATCCCTCCTTCCAACAATTTCAAATCATCTGCATAAACTCTCAAAAAGCAAACTTACATACCATCTCTCTGTCTACATCTTTTTCTCTTATTGTCATAATTCCAGCACCAGTTGTTGACAAGATACCTCCCATCTGATAGCCATGTTTCTATTGTCAGTATCCAAGAAAAATACGTCTTTCTTGGTCATTACAGTGTTGTCAATCAATTGTAATCAACTTGCCCTCCCACTGTCACACCCACGTACCAGCATCTGAAACAGAAAACCGGTTTCTGTCATTTTGTCAAGTGCTTAGCACTGATAGTTGAAAAGAACTCCCTGACACTTGTATCCACCCTAGTGACAAGTTCCTAACACTCATAAATGAAATGAAACACTATCCCATTTCTTCCATATTTTTATGGCCTAAATCACTTTTTCATGCCATGCATATAGCATAGTGTAAATCAGAAATTCACGAACAGACTTACATTTTCATATTATTGTAATACTAGTTAAATACAAGAACTGTATTTCAAATACACAATACACCCTAAACAGGATGCTCTAGAGCAGTGTATCAGACAGGAAATATCAAAATATATCCTGTCATAATATTTTCCCACCATCACTATATCCCATTCTGGTTAAAACGTATCTAAGTAGTATCACATCCACATCTCAAGTAACAAAACATAACTATACTAGGGGACATCTTTGTATGTTTTACTAGATAACCATTGATAGTGAAATTAAACAGCTCTAAATAGGTCTGTATCTTTTGTAATTAATAACTGTGTCCAATAGACCATATCATCATAGTGGTAATCACACTGTCCTATAGACTTGGTGCTTAGCAATAAAAGCCACATAATACATTCACTGTCGCTATTCTCAGTTACTGTTAGTAGCCACTTCCCTGTTACATACATATGGTCATTTAAAAGATTAGCCCATGCCATCATCACTTCAAGGTAACACAGTTCACAGCCTTACAACAACCAGCTGGACACTTGTACTACATATCAGTGACCCAAGAGAATATTTAGGTATATCTAACAGTGCAATATATGCAGCTGTAAACACAGGCTTCATCATAACAACAGGAAGACAGAGAAATAGCACACCTGAACTAAAATGAATGAATGAATGAATAAAATAAACAAACAGCTAATCATGAGAGTACTTGACTCTCTAAATGGTCATGTTGATAACAATGCAGTTTCTCTGGTTCACCATAGTCCCTGACTACTTCATCCAACTACAAAATCTAGTTATCAAATCCATTTAAAGACATAAAGTAGTTTAAATAAATAAAAATATTTGGTCATACAACATAGTCTTGGAAATAGATTAACACCCTTGCAATAAAAGCACTAGAAAATTCATATTTTAGTTCGGAAATAGATGGCTTTCTAATATCTCTTACAGAGCAACTTTCTGACTACCAAAATAATTCCACAGCTGTCTCCTTTCTACCCAAAATATCTTGGTAAACAACATAAACCATCCATTACAGAGCACTTCTCATATAGCAAATGCATGCAAACCATCATTTTATTTCAAAAGTGACAAGAAACAAAATTCATGGCACACTAATAACTTTATCTCTGCATAAAAGATCTAACCAAAAACACTGCTAGCCCATTCCATTACAAGCCAACGTACTTGAGAAAATAGTTTCACAAAAGCAATGCCTAAATATACACTGCATCCTTACCAGAAAACAACATGGCTCCCAAAAGGCAAGGGAGCTTTATCTGTACTAATACATATTAATTGCAATACTGTGGCATCCCTATACAAGTGGACTTCTCCAAGATTCTGCAATATTGTAATTAGAATAAATTAAAACATACCTACACATTACTGTTTCCCCACTTGTGAGCATTGCTCTTTTGTACTACGACTGCCTTTCTTGCTCCCAGTCTTATTACATAAAGGCTTTCTTGTATCTAGTGTTAGTATTCACTTGAATATCTCACAAACATGCCTGCATCATGCTTTACACTCTTGTATTTTCTCAGAAAATCCACACAGATTCACTCTTGCATCCAGGGGCTAATATAATTTATATGAAACTACAGTGAACATATGTCCACTAAGAAGAGGTGTCAGCCAGGCTATTCATAAACTGTCAGCTGTATAACTTTGATTAGCACACATCCTGTCATTACCATGATGTATAGACATGAATCAAGGTAATGGCAGGTGATATACCAAAGATTGTCCAATTCCATGAATATTCTACCAGCCTGCATAGTACATGCCAGTACACTATGCACGCTGGTGCTACACGCAGAAAAGCACTGTGAGTGTAACCATTTGAAATGTCAGGTTCTGCTACAGGGAGAACCAAAACATGAAGAATGAACAGCCGAAAGATCAGACTTATATACATCAAGTCCAAGAAGCAGTTTCTCATATAATCCCCTTTTCTCCAAGGTATGGCAATCTTGGAGTTGGTATATATATATATGTTTGGGGTATGTGGGGTTTGCCCCACACATGGGGGATGCAGGGGGGCTTGTTCCATGCAAAAAGAAGTTTTAAGAAGAATGATTTTTCGAGATTTGCTCTTCAATGGGTTTTCAGTCTTGTTTTTTCAGCTTTTCAGCACTCTGCATTTTGAGTGCCAACATTTCACTTAGGAGCCTACTTAGGAGTCTGTATGTAGAATTTGTCATGCATTACTAAGTAGCTGTTCCCTGCTCCACTGTGCACCTCCATCAAGTCAGACAATGATTCATAATTTTTTTCATTCATAAGCCATGATGGTGGTACTGTGACAGCTCCCATCAGATGGGTCTTGGGAGCATCACTGTGTGGGGGAAGGAGCAGGACTGTTTGAGTGTGACCAGCAGTTTTCCTACTGATGTAGTTGTTCAGTTCTGCAGCTGAACACTACATCAGCAAGGAAGGGGAATGGTGTGTTCACAAGCACTACACTGTCTTTAAGTATATGATTCTTGTCCTGTTAGGAGGAACCCTGATGTATTTGATGTATTGGGGGTGAATGGAATACAATCATGGGGGGGCTGCTTTGCATGCTTAGTCTGTGCATGGTGTAGTATGGCTATGCAGTGAGGGTAAAACTTCATTAAAAGGTTTTACACCATTGTATAGCAATCTTTATGAATTACACAGGGTTTAGGTATTCAGTTGTACTGCAGGGTCAGTGATAACGAATACCCCCAGTGCCTTTTCCATCTTTGATATTTGAATTGTATGTTTGCTACATAAAGGGAAATCGAACTACCCACTGCATTGTGGTTCTCCATATTTCACAGACTGTCTAGCCCTGTCACTTTTTGCACAACAGATACTGTAAACTGGGGTTTCTTAAAGCTCTTGGCATTCATATCAATGGCCTCACCTATTTGTTAGTTTGTTTATATGTTCTGTTTTTAACAAGCTAAGCCCATTAGTTACAAATGCTTCTTTCACTATGTAGTTGAGGGATGTGCTCACAATATGAAAGCTGGTTTCCCTGGTTAATAACTGTAGGCTTTCTGACTTCAGTCTGTTTACTGATAATCACAGATTGTTTCTTAACATTTATTCAGAAGCACCAGTGTTTGGAATTTACACTTTTCTTCAGCAAATTCACTAGTTACCTAGATGTTCTGCTGTTTTCACCACAGCTGCAGATTAAAAGACTCTTGATTCCAACCCCGCCCTTCCTATTTTGGCCACATATATGGGTGTGCGCGCGCACACACACACACACACACACACACACACACACACACACACACACATATGCATGCGCACACACAAAGTCTTCAATGAACCTACCTGCACATGACTGAATTGGTGCCAGCCGTGTCACTTTTTCTTCCAGTGGTGAATTTTTACATGACCAAGTGATTCCCTGACTCACTTGACTATAAACATTTGGAGTTGCAGACATTTCCAAGGTAGAGCACATGGATTATTAATATTAGCTGTTCCTACCACCACCTCATTAACATGCAGCTCTGCCTGTGAGACTGCCCTCTCAGCAGAGGCCCCCATGAGAAGAAAACTAGAATGGCAGGGTTATCTAAGAATTGGAGAGACTTACTGGGGGGAGGATGGTTATGTTAAGACTTCCCCCTCCTTGAAAGTTTTCTGAATCCCAGCCAGTGTCATAATTTCAAACAGTAATAAGGATAAAGATTAAAGTGATGTTAGGGTTAATAAAGATGCTTTCATGGTTCTGCTTACATGCAAATGTGTCATTTATCAATAATTACATTTATTTCAAGTTGTCTGTGAATACCTTGCAAGAAAGTGAATTTGTCTATAAAAATTGTAACAAGAAAAGAGTAATTCCATCCCTGCTGCCACAATGAAAACTCCAAAATAAATATTTTCATACAATACACAGAGTGCAAATTATTCACAAGTTACCTATTTCCCTGTGCTGCTATTTTCAGCACAGCTGCAGATTATTATTATCTAATAATAAAACTAGCAGCAGTGGATTCAAAGATGTCAGCATGGAAAAACAAACACTCTACAATATAATACTTGCTACTTTGCCTTAAGAAATACTAATATATTGTGGTAATATATAAACATGGTTAAAGCCTCATATTAAAGGCCCCAAAATTACCCGTCCCAACTACAGTATCATAAGAAATGACAGAACCCATAAGAAAGGTGGTGGAGTACCCTACTGCTCTCTTCCTCCCTATCTGTAGCACCTTATAATAAACCTGCACCCCAATTTGGCACTGTTGAGCTAACCCTGGCCTTCTTAAATATAAATAAACACAAAACGATATGTATTTCTTCTCTATACATTCCACCCGGTGACAATGTCTCTACCCACGAGGAAATCCTCTCCTGGTTCTCATCTAACATAAGTAATGAAACTATAATTCTAGGTGCCGTTAATGTAAACTGGGACACCATTCAATCCCCCTATATCTCACACAATCGAAACTGCTACAACTTTACCCTGCTAATCAGCTCTCCTACTAGTCCCTCTAAATACGGCTCCTCTGGAACCACCCTGGATTGGATACTAGTCTCTCACCCCCATACTATCCCCGAGAAGGGAATATTTCCTGACTCTCTTAGTGATCACCTCCCTGCCTTCGCTCGTCACACACCCACCTCTTTACATCTATCTCATAACTATATTTTCACTCGCTCTCTTAAAAACTTCAACCCTCAATCCTTCTCTGAATCACTAAAATACACTAACTAGATCCCTCTAAAATCCCTCCCCTTGGATGACGCAGTGACTTACTTTAACACTACTTACATCAACCTAAATAGCTCTGCTCCCATTAGAGCCAAAATAATTAAATACAATACAGCCCCCCCTGGATAACCAGAGAGACCATAACTCTCATGCACCTCTGGGACAAAACATGGAAAAATGACCAGAAACACAAATCTCCTTCCTCCCTGACTGACTATAAGCAACTTTGCAACAAAGTCAAACAACACATAGCCTATGACCGAAAATCCTACTACTCCTTACTCCAAAACAACCACAAAACTAACCCTAAAAAGTTCTGGAACAGTATCACTACCCTCCTCCATCCTGGTAAAAAAGTAAACCCTTGCCCTGACTAACACCTCTGACCTCTCCTTAGCTACCCAATTTAACTCCTTTTTCATTGCCTCTATAGCCAAACTCTCTACATCTTTTACAAATAATATACCTAGCCCACAATCTCCTATCTCCCCTAATTCACCCTCCTCGAGCAACAAAGCCTCTCGACTCCCTTCTTTCACTCTCCAATCAGTTCCAATCTCTACCATAAAAAACCTCCTACATAATTTGAAGCCATGTTCAAATGCCCCTCATGACCTTCCATCTAACTTCCTCAAGCTAACAGCCAATGACATCACCTTCCCCATCGCCATCCTAATAAACCAGTCAATCCAAGAATCTTACGTTCCAATACCCAGGAAAAAAAAGCCTTTATCATCCCCTTACACAAAGGTGGAAACAATACTGGCATCTCTAACTTCCAACCGATTGACATTCTCTCCCCATCTCAAAAATTTTAGAAAAATGCATTCATCTGCAACTATTACCCTACCAGCTTGATAACCATCTGCTTACCCCCACACAACACGATTGCAGGTCTGGGCACAGCACCACCACTGCTCTCCTCTCCTTCCTTGAGATTGTCAATTCTGCACATGACTCCAGCAGTATTGTATCTACCCTCCTACTCGATTTATCCAAGGCTTTTGATACAATTTCACACCACCTCCTCTTGTCTAAACTCTCTCATCAAAATATATCCACCTATTCTATCAACTGGTTCTCCAGTTACCTCTCTAATAGCAATCAGTCAAGTGGAAAAACTGTACTTCCCCTTTCCTTAACACCCTCACAGGAGTATCACAGGGGTCCATATTAGGCCTCCTACTATTTAATATATTCATAAATGACTTCCACCTAGTGTATTCCTAATGCCAAGCTCGTCCAATATGCAGATGACTCTATGATAATCTGCTCCACTAAATCCCTACCCAAACTAAACGAACTAACCCAAGAAGCCTTCCTCTCAACCGAGAACTGGATGCTAAACCACCATCTAGCACTAAATGCTTCCAAAACCAAACTTATGATATTCACCCCCTCAAAGTATACTGAAATAGACAAGAACGCTTTCTCCATAACAAGCCAAAACAGGACTCCTTTAGAAATCATACCCCATACAAAGCTACTAGGTGTTACTATTGACAAACTTAAATTTGACATTCACCTCTACTCAAATATAAAGAAAACCTACCAAAAACTAGGCTTACTCTACCATCACAACCACTTCCTTACTCCCTCAACCAAACAAGTCTTGCCACCCACTTCATTCCCTCCCTCTTGTATGGTGCCCCCTCCTTACTAACCTCCAATCTGGTCTAAAGACTAAACTAGCTTCCTGCTATAACACAATCTCAAAGTTTGCCACTGATGCCAAATCCTCCACTCACCACTATAATGCCCTCCACAAACTAAACTGGCTTGAATTATCCCATCATTTCCCCTTCATACAACTTTCTTATGCACATAAACTCATCTTCAAACCCTTTCTCTGCCCTTCCCTTGACTTCTCCCTCAAATTGCATCAGCCTGATAGACTACTCAGGTCAAACAATCAAAACCTGCTCGAACTACACAAACCTGCTCCAACTCCAGGCAAATTCCTTTTTGTCCTTCTCTCTATCCCGACTCTGGAACTCCCTTCCACCACCAACAACCACTCCACCTTCAAAACCTTGCTTCACTCCCACCTCTCATCCCTCTGGGAATGCTCCTGCTCCCACCCCCTTGACTCTTCTCTACGGAACTATATCTTACTTATCTCCCTTCTTGAATTTCTCATTACACAGATCCCTCTCCTCTAGTTCTCCACAACCTACCTACTTCTCTTTGTCAAAATTACATAACACTGATCCCCACTGTCTAGTTTCCTAAATAACTCTCTTCCTACATCTTGCATTCTTACTTCTTCCTTACATACCTATATCTTTCATTTTACCTATTAGTCCTTAATTTACCTCTTCTCTGATTCTTGTTTTTTTTTCTTGCAATCTGACTTGAGAAGTCACTAGTGTAGACTATGTAAATATATATATACATATAGATACTTACTTTGATGCCATGTAGAAACATTTAATACTATTATTTCTTTTGTTAGTACAGACTGCGGTGGTGGTGCTGCGGTAGCATTGTCACCTCACAGTAAGATGTTGTCCTGTTCGATTCTCAGCTAGAGCGTCTTCTGTGTGGAGACATGCGTGAATGGGCATACCTTTGTTAAAGGTTGTGCGTCAGGGCCAGCAACTCGGCACATAAAAATCTACTGCCAATCATTAGCGGACCGGAGTTCCGCTGTGGCGACCCCTAACCGGGAAAAGCCGAAAGACACAACATTTCTTTTGTTAGTACATTTTTCATTTCCATTGTATACTACAAATTTTACACATTTTGTATACTTTGTAACATTTTGTTGTATGTTTATCTAATTACTGTATCACTTATTTAACATTGTTGGAGCTTTTCTCTCCAGGCCTCCATTGAAAATGGGCTCCTTGTCCCAGCGGACTATCCTGGTAAGCAAACTGTAAAATAAATAAAATAAATAAATATATTATGGAGTGTAAAGACTGACCCTGGCTATAAATAAATACAATAAATAGGTTCTATGTTCTGACTTGTATTGCTGCTTTCTTTTCATCCTTTCCACATATTCATTTAATTAATGAACTGCATATGATACCAGCATAACACCCAAAAGAATGAAAAAAGAAATTAAGTAAAACACTAGGGGTGTGGGGGAATGCTACACCATTACATGTTTCTAACTTAGCATTCAAAAGGAAATTGTATTAGAATATGAACCCTCAGTACATTCACCAAGCCTTAAAAGTCTTGTCTCGCTTAATTTGTACCCTGGTACTTCCTTCAATGTTTTAGTCAATCTGCACTGTTCTAAAATGTGGGAACAAAACAAGAACAGGAGAAAAAATATGTACCCTCAATATGTTCACCGAGTCTTAAAAGTCTTGTCTCACTTACTTTGTATCCTGGTACTTCCTTCGATGTTTTAGTCAAACTGCACAATTCTAAAAACGTGGGAACAAAACCAGAATATGACATAGGTATGGGCAATCATACGTTAGTCTCAAGACGGCAAGCTTAGATGTAAGGAGGGTGAGACAGGAATTTTCAAAGAAGGGAATGTGAACATCAGAATTTATGAAATGCAAAACTGACTCAGAGTAAGATTGTATTGTGGTGATAAGTTTTTGAGTATTTAAAGAGCCAAACATTAATCTCTACGTCAAAAAGTTCAGCAAAAACCGGAAAGTTACCATAAGGAAGATCATACTGGAACACAAGTTAAAATTTGCATCTGTAGTTCAATATATTCAAAAATCCTTCTTTTACTGCATCAGATGATTAAGAAATAACACTCAGCAATGCCTGAATCTATGCATAAGAGCATTACCCACTCTGACCTTAAAGATACTGCTAAAATACCTGAACATAAATTTGTGTCAGCTTCTCACTAGAAACTAAAGCTGTAGCTACTAGACTGGACAAAGGAGGAGGTTATCATGGATGCAAAATGTCAGGATGTACAATCAGCGCTGCAGCAAATGTGCCAATTAGTCAATATAAGTCAATGATACAATTGCTTTTGATGGACAGCTGGGCATGATAGCAGTGCTTGTAGTCATTTAAGCAGTTGTGATTGACATCATAGCTACTGAAATGATTCCTTGCAGTGTGTGTGTGTTACGAACACACACACACACACACACACACACACACACACACACACACACACACACACACACACACACACACTCTCACACACACACACAGTCACCCATTAACAAACATGCCTGAGCAGAGAGCACTATTTAGGGTGGTGACAATGGCATCAATTGACTTAGATACAGCTGTGCCAGAAAGAGTTACTAAAGTTCCACAAATTCCAGAGTCCCTTCCTCCCTCCAAGACTATTATGAAATACATGTTAAATGCACTCTCCAAAGCATAATATACCACCTTCTTGGGGCTTGACAACATACCTGACTGTTTAAGCAACAGCCTCAGACACACCCTGTCTGAACCCCTCCTAAATCTGTTCAGCTTAAGAATAGTCACCGGTTATATTCTTGAGTTACAGAAAATGGCTACTGTTATCCCACTCCAAAATGGGGCCCTGCCTGTAATCCCTGAAAGTACAGACCTATCAGCCTAATGAACATAACTTGCAAAGCCATGTAATTTATTAATTTATATCTGATTCCATAAGCCAAATACACTAAATCAACAACACTCTGAGTTTGTCAAAAGGAGATCTATTTAATTTAGTAAACTTCTTTGAGAAAATCACTAAAGCTGTACAGAGGAGCTATGCTGTTCCTACAGTATGCCTGGATCTAACCAAGACCTTTAACACCATTCCCCATGCTAATATTCCAAATAAGCTTAAATCCACAAATGCCGACCCTTATGTCGTAAGACAAGTACAAACTGTCCAGTAGATAAAACCCATGTAAAATTAAGGTATCAGGTGCCAAATCTGCAAAATGTTGGTTAGAGGCATTCCGCAGGGCTCAGTACCTACTTGTTAGATCTCCAAACATTAATCCAGACAAATAAGTAACTAAATTTGCCAGTGGCTGTAAGATGGCTGTTGTCATTCATTCAGCAGCTGATACCAGCAATGGCTAAAACCATACATACATAAAAACATACAAAGCAGTGTTGTGTTAGGAACGGGCTGAAGTTAAATGCAAGAGGTGCAGCATTGTCACCTTTGGTAAAGAAAACATGACAGCAGCTTACATTACAGAAAGACCCCAATTCCAATAAAATATGGGCATCAGAGATCGTGACATCCTTGTAAACAACAACTTATCTTTACACCACCATGCAACATCAGACAATTCTTCTTTATAGCCCAGTTAATAACTAAAGGTATCTCATCCAAGTCAAAAGAAATTACCTTTCCTCTGTACTCTACCCTGATCAGACCAGTTACAGAATATAATGCCCTTTTTGTATGCATCTATCCAAACATATGAGCTGCAAACTTAAACGGTCACTAGACTGAAGGCCCTCAGTTACCAGGAAAGACTTGAAACCTCTGTCCCTGTACTCTGTCTCGTATAGACTTCTGTGTGGTGATTTATGTCTAATATTCTGTGTTATTAATAACTCAACCCCTACTTGATCTCCTACAACTCTACAAAACAAATAGTCCCACAAACACCCAAACTAAAGACATCAGCAAACAAATAATACATGCTGGAGAGACAAAGTAATAACTCAGTGCTTTTCCCATATCTGGAATATGTTTCATAAAAACAGAACGACAACCTTGCTTTCTTGCTTAAAGGCAAATATTGAATTAACTGTATTCCCATAAAATTATCCCCATCCTGACTTGTTTTCCCTCATGGAGGCAGAGGGTATTTACAATGACTGCGCCTGTCTTGTATACTCTGTGAATATGTGAATCTATAAAAGCATGCAGTGGTCAGCAATTTCATTTTTTTCTTGATTATAATAGGACATGGCTATCCAACCCGTGGCCAATTACAGTGCAGTCTAAGTGCATGTGATCCTTTGCCCTCCTTAGAAACCTTTCACAATGCTGAGCAGGCAATCTCAAGTCAAGTAGTCATTTCACAACAGACTGCTGGGAAGTGTACAGCTACAGATCTTCAGAAACAGTTTTCCCATTTCAGAAATATGTTTTTTTATAATTCTAACAGGAAGCCTGATGTGGGCCAGTAACAAAAGCTAGCACCCACAGCAGAATATGCAAGCCTTTTTTAACTTTATTTTTACCATTAATGGTGTGTGTGTGTGCGTGTGTGTGTGTGTGTGTGTGTGAGGGGGGTCCTTGCATACCTTTCAATTGCTTTGCTCAAGAATTTTGGACATAACCAAAAATAATACGGGGGGGGCAAAATCAGGGACAATTTTTAAATATTACACGAATTCCCTAAATAAATTAATAAAGCAGTGTCAGTGATGTAACAGGTAGCACACACCCTTGATGCAGAAGGCTGCAGATTCTATTCGCATACCAGAGAGATAGATTGTGCCGCTGCCGTACAGCATGGGGGTGGGGGGTGATAGTGAGATTCTGAGTGTGTTGTCCTTTGGATGAGACATTAAAACTGAGCCCCCATCTGCCTGAGTTGGTGGCAGCTTAGGTTGGTGTAAAGGTTCTTGTGGAAGCTATTAAAAAGAATAGGGAAAGTTCCCAACGTCCCTGCCAAACATCCACTAGTAGTATAAATACCCCCTTGGATCGCTTCTGAAAAGAGGCTATTGGCATAGATGGGCTAACCTGGTCCACAAAGGATAAACAATTAAAAACAACTGATTTTGCATAAACATGCATTTTCTGAAAAATATGAAGATTGAGACTTGTCTGGAAGTCTCAGTGATTCGCTAGAAAATTAAGGACAAAGCAAAATGTGATCCAAAATCTTAATTTCTTTGCTCAACAATTCTGAGCAAAGCCAAAAATAACAGGGAGACAAAAGATGGAACAATCCGTATCACTTTAGCTCACTTAAAAATTAAACAGAACAGCATAGTTTGTATGAAAATGCATTTTCTGAACAATAAATTAAAAAAAACCTCTAATGTCCGGCATTACTGACTTGTCTGCAATCCTTATTAATTTAGCAGAATATCATAGACAGAGCAAAGAAATGTGAGGTAAAACCTGAGACATTATGCAAAATTGGGGACAACTGAGAGGTACTATTCCCTACATAGCTCTCAACTTCTTTGTTTGGGAATTCAAGACATAGCAAAAAATAATGGGGGATGTACAATCAGGGGCACTGTTTAAATATTACTGTAATTCAATTAAAAATTAATATAGCAACAGATTTTGCATCAACATGCACCTTCTGAACAACAAGTGCAAAACTCTTAATAACTGGCATTATTCAGCTTTTGTAATCCTCAGTTATTTACCAGAAAATCGGGGATGTCCTGCAAAATCAAGGATAGTTCTGCAGGGGTGGAAGCATAAGACTGCACACACGCACATACACACACAGAAAGAAGTCAATATTCTGGCACTGAAAAAAGAAATATATGCAACTGTGTAAATTAGATGTCTGTGTTTCTCACACAAACAATAGCCACAAGCATTTCTACATATTTCATACAACCATACCTCTCAAGTGTACCTCATTACGAGGAACGTACCTCATTTGGGGTCTTAAAAAGTTCATGTTCCTCGAAGTTCCTCAAAGTTCCACATTGAAAGAGTCACACATTCAGTGTTAGAGATTTTTTAAGTGAAATCAATGGTAAACAGAAATTAATCATATTAATTCATTAAAGGATCTTCTTTATAAGTAAAACCAGCATATTTTAACCATCCTATGACCTTCCTAGTTGAAGTTGTTAGTAAGCCATTAGTATGTGTTCCACATTTTGCCCATTTGTTCCACATTATGAAGGCGAGTGTTCCTCATTTTGGCAATGGAAGGTTGAGAGCTATGCATACAACATCACACTAGTCATGCAAAGCTAAATGATTAACTGAGCAAATAACAGGATAGTTACATTCCCCCACAAACAGACCCCACCCACAAGCTATAAGCACTTATGATTTGGAAACAAAAGTTATACACATCTAAACTTCAAAGAGCAAGAACCAGAGACGCAGTCAAAAGTAATGATGGACAAAAGCCTCAAAACAGAGGCAGATTTTAAATGTGTTTCTTACACTGTTAGAAACGTGTGAGAATAACAGGTTTTGTTTTCACATGTATCTTCTCAAGGATCTAAGTCTGAGACTTGCCTGTTATTAGTCACTAATCCTCCACAACTTGCTGGGAAAAAATACAAATTTTAAATTTAATATAGTTTCCCCCGCACCCCAGACTTCTAAAACTAAAAACGCACTTCTAAAGAGATACTGTTAAAGAGTACAAAGTGCTCAGAAATGTAACTAGCAGTCGCTTGATTTTATTAATTCAATAAAATATAACTTCCCTTTGACAGATTTCAAGACCTATAAATCTTGACCTCATTTCAGACATTGCCCTCACTCTGAGTGGTACATTTTAAAACAGTAGTATGCATATTAAAGACTGAAGAACTGATGCCGTCTCACCAGATGTGGCTGCAACCTGGGAGTAGTTTCTAGTCTAACACAGATGCTTGCTCAAAGCTTTTCTAACAGACAAAAAAAGTTATCCACTTTAAGGTCCTAGAAAGGACTTGTTTTGATGGTACAATATGCTGAACTGATTCCAAATATGTTTAATTGAAGGATTAATAGAAACTTGTGAAAAGGTCTGACAAATAAGCAGGAACAACACATGTGCATTTTAATAGGTAAATATAAATTTGAATTGAACAAATTATTAAGGTAGTCCCAATATTGTGCGGCTGGGTGAAAGAAAGGGATGTGTTCCATGTTCTTTAGACCAAGATATTAACCTTCTCCAGCTATGAAGATCATGCATATCTTTTAACTTAATTTAAGATACTGAGGAAATCCTAAGAGTCACTATGTGGAATTAACATCTTATCCTCCTAGTTGAGAGGTTCAGTCACTCAAGGATGGGGTGAGAACTCCTCCCTCCATTTGGCAGTAGGGTGTGTTCTTCCAGGGTAATTTGCATACAGTCTTAGCAAGCATCTGCTGTATTAGACTCAGCTCTGGTTGTCTAGGGCATTTCAGAACAAACAGAATAGTTTGGGGCTGTGTCGCTTGTCTCATGCATTCAAAGAGACGATGAAGCGGTGTACGGGTTCAACATATTTATTGTACATAAGCATTGTCAGGAACCATAATTAGAACTTGTATTTAAGCTAACTGATTCACTCATTACATCAAACACACTTGCATGTGTATCTTCATTCACAAATGCATTCACTCTGGCTGACTGTACAAAATGGCACTGCACTCGCACATGCTCAGTAACTTTATAAACATGCTGAGTGCTACGGTGGATGGTAAAGTACAACATGCACAGTGATCTACATCCTCCCTCTTCATGAAAGAAAAAACAATTTCTCCATGATTAGCACATCAATGACATTTCAACAACATACTGATCTCAGGTTCAAGCCCTCAAATATTTTGGATTAAGCCTACAAACTCTCCCGGCTCTGGATACATAGAACTTCTGTTGAGACTTCAAAGGAGAAACTTTCCTTGGGGAACTGTTTGACATGGGAACATCTGAAGACACTGCTGAACTATTTACAGGAGAAGAAGACACAGAAGATACACTTTCCTCTGAAATTGGAACAGGCACAGGTGTGGATACATTCACAGGACTAGAGTCATTTGCACAGGCAATCTGCTGCGTCATAGGTTCAGTGATAGGTAATGTGTGTCTTTGGTTACGTCTGAATTACATTCCTTCTGACTGAATGATATACGAGCTTGGTTCCACACAAATATTTTTGATAATGCCCACTCGGTCATGTCCTTTGGTTGTTTGCATCCTTACAATTTCTCCTTGTCTTATTGATTTAAGAGGTTTGCTAGATTTATCATAGTACAACTTTTGTGACTGGTGTTTTTTTCAAAAGCTGAGTATTGACCACTCTGTTGTTTTTAGCATTTTGAATCAATAGTTGTTTACTAATCGGCAAGGTTGTTCTTGTCTATCTAGATATTAATCTCTGAGCAGGTGAACCAAGCAAGTTATCTCAGGGAATATTTCTGAGATTGAGTACGTTAAGAAAAATATTGGTACCATCTCTTTTAGATTTCTCTAACAAACATTTCACACTTTGAACTGCATGCTCATCTAATCCATTGGACTGTGGATACTCAGGACTACTAATAACATGGACAAAGTCCCAAGACTCAGCAAATTTCTTGAACTGCTGACTTGTAAACTGTGTACCATTGTCAGATACAACTTTGTGCAGACTACCATGGACAGAAAAAATGTCTCTTCAATTTTGTGATGACAGTGACGTTACATTATGAAGAAGGTCAATTTCAAACCAATTTGAATAAGAGTTTACTAACACTAATTAATGCTGACCATTCCATTCAAAAAATATCAGTAGCAACAGTTGACTATGGTAATTCAGGAATCTGGTTTAGTGGTTCTTTTTGTCGGTATGATTTAGTACTATTATAAATACAACATGCTAGAGTTTCCTCCTCTATATCTTTTGACATAGAAGGCCAAAATACTATGCCTCTTGCCTTCTTTTGGTTGAATCAGTACCCAGGTGACCACAGTGCAAAATCTGGATATATTCCTGTTGTAATGCTGTAGGAATAACCACTTTAGGACCTTTCATCTTCCATCTTCCATCATGAGCTCGTCTTGGTAAGGAAAATACTTCTGTATATCAAGTGGTAAACTGGCTTGTCGCACTGGCCATGCTTGACTGAGAAAATGTTTCAGCTTCTGGATTTCAGGGTCTAAAGCTGTGTGATTTCTGAGCTCATCAAGACGAGATGACGAAAAGTTGACTTCCACGACTTCAAAGTCTGCTTTCTCATTGTCATGCTGTTCTGTTGTTTGGGTGCTCTTGACAAAACATCTGCAAGGTAAAGATATTTGTCTTTTGTATAATCAATATTGAAATTGTAGTTTTGCAATTTTAACATCATGTATTGAAGACATGCTGGGGCTGAATGTATTGGCTTTCAGAACTGTCACTATAGTTTGCTGATTGGTCTCTATTTGAACAGGTTTGCCATAAATATAATTATAGAACTTCAAACACATGAACAGTACTGCCAAAAGCTCTTTTTCAAATTGTACATACTGCATCTCAGTTTGGGTGAAAGTTCTGGATGCATAAGCTACTGGTATACCTTCTTGAAGACATGCTGCACCAATATCACACTTAAAAGCATTGCATGAAAGAGTTACTGGTTTGTGAACATCATAATATCTGAATGTGGGCGGACTGGCAATTTTCTGTTTCAGAACATTAACTGCTCTTTGGTGTTGCTCTAACCAGGACCAGTTTATATTTTTGCGTGTCAACTCATGTAACGGTGCTGAAAGCTCACTCAGGTCTGGGATGAACTTTCCTAAATTGTTGACCATATCTAAAAAAAAAGTTGCAAAGATGTGACATTGTCTGGAAGTGGCATTTCAAGAATTTCTGCTTCCTTAGACGGATCTGGTTGTAAACCAGAACTGTAAACAAATGACCCACATAAGTAACTTCTCTCAGCTTGAGTTTACATTTCTGAGGATTCAGTTTAAGACTGAATTGACTTCACGTGCACAGTCTAGAACTTTCTTAAGATTTCTATCATATTCGTCTTGACCATTTCCCCTTACGATAATGTCATCTACTATGATAGCACATGGATAACCTGAAAAAATTTGTTCCATCGCACATTGAAATGCTTCAGTGGCAGAACTTATCCCTAACAGCATTCTCAAGAATCTCTATCTACCAACTGGTGTACTGAAAGTAGTTAACAATGAAGATTTGTCATCCAGCGAATTTTGCCAAAATGAACTTTTTGCATCTAGGACTAAAAAAAAAAGAACAGCGGCATTTGGTATAAGAGCTGCTACTTTTTCTATTGTGCGTATCGGATGATGAGGACGTTTAAGTGCTTTCTTAAATCTCTGGGATCAATACACATATGAGCTATGACCATTGAGGATAACCATTCAATAGGTTCTTTTACTGGAGTTAAAACACTCAAATTCACCATTTTGTCAAGTTCTGCTTTCACTTTGCTCTGCATTGCTACTGGAACCTTCCTGGCTGGTCTTACAACTGGGCTTACTCCATGGAATATGCGACTGGTAGTTTACCAAGCTCATCTTTGAAAATATTAGCATATTCACAAAAAATAGCCTGTGTAAAACTATCATGGTTGTTCAGATTTTTATGGTGGACTTCCTCACTAAATGAAATCAGTCATTCTCAAACTATCTTTGAGGCCTTACAATAACTACCTGTGTCTTTTGACTACATAAAACTGCAAGTCATATCTGTTCCCAGCAGAATGGCATGTGAGAAATACTGCACCATCAGTTTGAATCTCTTTACCACCATAAGCAACAAGCTTTGCACTCCTTGCTGAATCAAGTCTCTCACCAGCTTTTACTTTGGAAACATTTGTTCTGATATAACACTTGGACACAGTGACTACTTTAAGATCTATGGGTTTCCGATTAATCTGAACAGTACAAAATGTTCTGCCCATTCCTGCCAGGTTCCCAACTGGCTGATGTATTAATTGTTTCATCAATCAGAGACACCATCAACATAAAAAGTTTCTTCACTGCTTTCTATTTGATCTACTTGCTTCTTTGGATACTCTCTTTTAATAAAAGTATTTGCCACTTTAGACTTGCAAAGCCTTTTGAAACAATTCCACTTTTTACATTTGTGACATTGCTGACCAAAAGATAAGCACTTTTCTCGTTTAGGTTCATGGTTGCCTCCACAATTACAACAGTAAACAATAAGATTGTTTGGCATGGCCTCATTCGGTTTACAGTTAAAGTCTGGTACTGCCACGTTCTTTGGCTTATATCAATTTTTTATCTTAGCTTTCTGTTGTACACCATCAACATTCTCATGGTTAGTTATTGCAAGCATGCTTTTCTCATTTGTAAGCATAGTTGTATGCTTCTCTGTAAGCTCATATATTTGATAAATCTCTATGGCTTTGCTCAATGTTAAATCGCTGTCTTGAAGCAAAATATTTCTCACTGCATCATTAACACCACACACAAGTCTGTATCTGTCCTTTATCAACTCAGCTCACAAATAACCAAATCTGCATGTTTTTGCTTTATTTCTCAAGTTAGTAATATATGCTGCTATAGTTTCACCAGACTTTTGATTTCTTGTGTAAAATATGTGCCTTTCCATTGTAATATTCATAAGAGGGTTACACATTTCCCTAAATTTACATTTTAAGCACTCATGGTCTTCTCGCATTTCAGCCTGTATCACAATATGTTTTTTTCCCTCCCCTGTATACATGGCAGGTGCATACACAAATGAGCATTCCCTCTCAATGGCTTCCAAGCCTGCTAAATTATGAAGTATGAATGCTTTTGTACACGCATCTTTATCAGAAAATGCAGTCTCTATGAAAATATCATATTCTAGTTCAAGCACTCTCCAATTCTCCAAAATATTATCATCAAACACTAGTGGTTCAGGTCTGCAAAATCCCTGTGCCATAACAACAAATATGGTTAAACACAACCATAGACCAGGTACTTGTAATTATGTTTGAATACATAATTACTTTGAAAAGACTTAAGTTTGATACTGCATACACTGTGAACATACCAGAAACTTTGGGCACCTCAATAGCTTTAATTAATGTGAAAAAAGTAATACATTGCGAAGAAATGCAGTCGTTGCTGCCTTTTCATACATTTTAATATTTTGGAAATTATTCTAACACTTTTGTATTTCTTTTGAATACGTTTATCAGTATGTCACAATTTCAGACATTTCATTTATCTCAGTAATAATTTCAAACATTTTGAATGCTTGGCGAAGCATTTGGCAACTGAAAAATCATTTAAACGAGTTTTAGTACCTCTGAATAACTGCTGACCTGTTTGCAAGTTCACTCCAGTATATTTCTCCACTTTTAACTGTGTGCCTCATGGCTTGTGTGTTGCTTCAACTTTTGATGCATTCTGGCACCATGTAGTTTTAGACATGACGCTTCTGATATCATGTCGCTTGTCTCATGCATTCAAAGAGACAACAAAGTGGTGTATAGGTTCAACATATTTATTGTACATAAACATTGTCAGTAACTGTAATTCGAACTTCTGTTTAAGCTAACAGATTCACTCATTACTTCAAACACACTCGCATGTACATCTCCATTCATGACTGCATTCACTCTATCTGACTGTACAAAATGGCACTGTCCCTCCACACGCTCAGTAACTTTATACACATGCTGAGTGCTACGGTGGCTGGTAAAGTACAACATGCACAGTGATCTACATTCTGGTAATGCATGAGGACATGTATGCCGCATCACTGAATCTGTACTGTCTTCACTGCAGGAAATGAAGAGTTGTGGAATGTAAAGGCTGGTACAGCTATTAAATCCTACCTTAAGAAAAATGCATCTTTGCTGCAGTCAAGATCAAGAAAATGCACAGAAAGAGTTCTACTTCTAAATCAGAGTAATACATAAAATATTTCTTGATTATGACGGATAGATAATGAAAAGCTGCTCATGAGAGGCAGCCAGTAAGAACCAGCTGTCTAGCTAAGAGAAAACTGATTTAAGTGTCTTTAGATGAGCAAAGATTGGGACTATGTACTTTAACATACACTCTGGTTTGTGGAGACCTCAAATGACAGGAGTGCAAACTGGAAGTAACAGTTGGCTGTTCCAAAAAAGAATTCCAGTGAGGTGCAAGAACTGGAATGCATCTTTTTTATTATGAATATTATTATTATTATTACTATTGTTAGAATAAGAAGTTATGTACCTACCATAACGTTCCATGTTAGTTGTCTTCTCTCGCCTTCTTTCTTGCTGGATGGGTTCGGAGCTGATCCTCGGCTCCGACTCGGCACTTGCTAAGCTCGAGAGCTAATTTTACCAGCTCAAGGCAACCCTATATCCCATGATGCAAGGCGGAGACTACCCAGATCTCGTTTGGTAGCTAAGGCAATTAGGAATATATTCTTCCAACTGTAGAGGAGGAAGAAAAAGTAACAATACTAAAAATGACAATCATAAACATCATAATCCTCTAAAAAGGATCAACCTAATCTAGTGACACTAGAAGCTGATTAGCTAGAAAAAGGATAAAACCTCTTAATAGAAGAGGCATAATCTTCTCGGTCTGACCAGGCTAGGGGGATGGAGGGCGGGACACAAGAAAGAAGGCGAGAGAAGACAACTAACATGGAACGTTATAGTAGGTACATAACTTCTTAATGTTAAGTTGTCAATCTCGCCTTCATTCTTGCTGGATGGGACCGCGTCCCTAGCACCTCTATCCTGGGTGGCTCAATGGAATAGACTCTTGAGAACGGTGGAACCAAAATTCGGTCTGTCTCTGGAGGCCAAGTCTAATTTGTAATGTGAAACAAAGGTATGAGGAGAGGCCCATGTGGCTGCTGCACAAATAGTGTCTATTGGAAGTCTAGCTTGAAAAGCTGTCGATGTAGCTAGAGCTCTGGTAGAATGGGCTTTTGGCTTAGAAATCAACTCTTTGCCTCTGAGCTGATAAATGTAAGTAATCACAGAAGACAGCCATCTAGATAAAGTCACCTTGGAAACTGGAAGGCCTTTCCTGTTCTCTGCATAGGATAGAAACAGTTGATCAGATTTCCTAAAATGTTTAGTTTTGTCTAGATAATATCTGTGCTGGCGGTGAACATCAAGACAATGTAATTTTTGTTCCGCTCTATCAGAATAATTTGGGAAAAACACTGGAAGATCAATGGATTGATTTAGGTTCATCTGCGATGCCACTTTTGGTAAGAAAGACGGATTAGTCCTTAGAGATACCCTGTCTTTGTGGAAGATTAAGTAGGGAGGACGAATGCAGAGAGCATGAAGCTCAGATACTCTCCTGGCAGAAGTAATGGTGACTAGAAAGAGTGTCTTCCAAGAAAGAAATTTCAACGAACAGGCAGCTGCAGGTTCGAAAGGGGGGAGAATCAAGGATGTTAAAATTAAATTTAGATCCCACTGTGGTGGGGGGTCTCTAATCGGAGGTTTAAGTAAAAAGATACCTCGAAGGAATGCCTTGCAAAGTTTATGTGACATAATGTTGTGGTCCAAATGTCCTATATGAAAATTCGAAATGGCTGCCAGCTGAACTTTTACTGTGGAGGAAGAGGATCCTGAATGAAAAATCTCAGCTAGGAAGTCCAAGACCGAATGAATCGGAGCAGTATAGGGGTCTATGTTCCTGGCTTTTGCCCAGAAGGAGAAACGTTGCCATTTACTAGTGTACATCCTTCTGGTAGAAGATTTTAGGGAAGCTACTATGATATCCCGGACGGGATTAGAAATCTTAGGAAGCCTGGCTAAGGATGGAAGTGGAGCAACCAAGCAGTGAGGTTGAGAGAAGGTATGGATTGGTGCAGCTGCCCCGACTGGTGGGTCAGAAGATCTGGAACCGGGTCCAGATGCCATGGCTGTACCAAGAGATAACAATGTAGGAACAGAAACCATATCTGTCGAGGCCAATAAGGGGCAATGAGAATCAACTTGGCTCTCAAGGCGGTTGCTTTCTGAATTAGTTGAGGTATCAGCGGAAAGGGGGGAAAGGCATAAAGAAGTCCCCGGGGCCAATCTTGGGTTAGAGCGTCTCTGGGGGGATGGCCTGGAAGGGGGAAGAGAGAGAAGAAGTCTGGGCATTTGCTGTTTTGAGGTGTAGCAAAAAGGTCGCAGCAAGGAAGGCCCCACTGAAAAATCTCTTCCGTCACTGATTGTTTGAGAGACCACTCGTGAGGCATGAGAATAGCTCTGCTCAATCTGTCCGCTATGATGTTGGATTTCCCGGGGATATGCATTGCTATCAGAAAACACTGAGAAGAGATTACCCATTGCCAAAGTCTGACAGCCTCTCGACACAGTGGATAGGACTTGGTTCCGCCCTGTTTGTTGATATACCACACTACGGACATATTGTCCGTTTGGACTGCAATAGTTCCCAGGTGCAGAGAGTTGTTGAGGGCTTGCAACGTTAAAAGCACTGCTCTCATCTCTAGGACATTTATGTGCAGATGGTATTCGAAAGGTTGCCAAGTGCCATGGACCATCCTGCCCTGATAATGCCCCTCCACCCTATCAGGGAGGTGTCCGATGTAACCGTGGCGACCGGGGCAGGAGGAACAAAGGGTCTGCCCTGATGGATTTGAGGGGACGATATCCACCAGGTCAGATGCCTTTTGCAAGTTGGAGTGATTATGATCCTGTGACGCATGGGTAGTTGTTGAAAGGACCATTGGGAGAATAGCATCCATTGTAGAAGACACATGTAAAAACGGGCATAGGGAAGAAGTGTTATGGAGGCCGCCATAAGACCCAATACTTTCAGAGCAAATCTGGCCTGAATTTTGTAGCTGAGAAGAATCACCTGGACGTGACTTTGAATGTCCAAGATCCTTTGGTCTGTTAACTTTGCTGAAAGTTGTACGGTGTCCAATTTTGCGCCTATAAAAGTAATAGATTGACAAGGCGACAAGGCAGATTTTTCGAAATTTATAGAAATCCCTAGCCCTCTGCAAATGTGAATGGTGTAATCTCTGGCCTGGAGAAGTTGATGCCTGGTGGTGGCAGTGAGGAGCCAGTCGTCTAGATACGGAAACACCTGGAATCCTTGATGTCTCAGGTGAGCTGTAACCGCTGCCATACATTTGGTGAACACTCTGGGGGCTGTAGTGAGTCCAAAGGGCAGGGCCCTGAATTGGAAGTGACTGGTCCCCAGCTGAAAGCGGAGAAATCTTCTGGAGCGCCTGTGAATTTTTATGTGATAGTACGCATCCTGAAGATCTATCGAGCACATCCAATTGTCCTTGCCCAGAAAGGGTAGAATGGACTGAAGCGTGACCATCCGGAATCTTGATTTCTTTACAAACTTGTTTAGTTTGCTCAGATCTAATATTGGTCTCCAGTCCCCTGTCTTTTTTGGAACTAAAAAGAACCTTGAGTAGATTCCGGATCCTATTTGGTCTGCTGGGACTGGCTGGATGGCTCTTTTTGCTAGCAGTTTTGATATCTCTAGTACTGCTAGTTCCCTTAGACCGGGTGGAACGTCTGGAAGGGTTCCCTTTTGCTGAATTGGGGTTTGAATAAAGGGAATTTTGTAACCCTCGGATATAATTGACTGTACCCATTTGTCTTGAAAAAGGGAAAGCCAGGCTATTGGGTACAGTGATAATCTTCCCCTGACTGCCTCTGAAGGTGGACAATCGGGCAACATCTCAGGGATGCTGGAAGGATTTGTCAGAAAGAGGCTCTCTGCTACCCTGATTCTGCGGACCCCCTCTGCCCCTAGGGCGGCGTCTGTTATTGTTACCCACTCTGCCTCTGGGGGTAAACTGACCTCGTGCATCAGGCGTGACTCCTTGAGGTTTGCGGAACCACATTTTCCCTCCCTTCTGACCTTTGGGGTAAGGTCTTGAAGGGGTGGAGAAACGGACTCCTACGGCAGAAAGAGTCTTGCCATCTTGTTCGCATCTAGTCAAAGCGTCTTTCACTTGAGGTCCGAACAAGGTCGAACCATCAAAAGGGGAGTTTGTGAAAGACGCCTTGAAGGGGTCTGCAAAATTACAAAGCCGCATCCAGGACTGACGCCTTAAAGCCACTCCTGTGCCTGCGGCCCTACTCGATCCATCGGCTGCATAAGAAATGAGCCGCATGGAGGTGTTAACAATGGAGTTAAGGATTCCTAGCTGTGAGCTAATCTTATCCTGAGACCCAGCAGCTGACGGATCCTGTAAAACTTCTCCCAACTCTTTAAGGACATCTCTTTGAAGGCGGGTGAAGTGACACAAGTAGTTCAGCGATCGCATGGCAAAGGTCGCTGAAGAAAAAATCCGCTTGCCGTACCTGTCCATAGTCCTAGAATCCTTGTTAGGAGGATGGACAGGTACTGAAGGATCAGCTAGTTCCTTCTTGGTGGCTGCAGCCACCACCATGGCATCAAATGGGACACCTTTTGTCAAATATTGTCTATCTGGTGGGGCCGTAATGAATTTAGAAGGCCTCCTAGGAATAGGTTCCACCGAATCCGGGGCCATCCACGCCTTCCGAGCCACTACATCCATAAGAGGGTCGAAAGGCGGAGACACCCAGGAGGTGGAGGGTCGAGATCCGAACGCCTCCAGGTATACTGACTCATCCTCTGAAGGATTAAGGGAGGGCCAGTTCCCCCTCTGCTTAAGGAGTTCAAGGATGTCTGAGAAAGAGACATCCTCAGAGGAGGACCTTGGGGATCCCTCCGACTCATCCAAGTCAGTATCATATGTAATAGACTCGTGGGAGTCTAGATGTTTCCTCTTACATGTCCTCTTACGCGGAAGTTCACCTGACGGATCAGGAGAAGCCTCGGAAGAGGAAGATATTCCCAATGGGGAAACCTGAGGTGTTGGATCTCTGGGTCCGGGAGCAAGAGAGTGGGAAGAGACGTCAGCAGGCACTGTAGTGGGAGGAGCTGATGGAACTGACCGTTGACTAAGCCCAGGGGCTAGTACACTCCTCATCACCTCGAAGGCTCTCCCATCAGAGAGACCAGAAGGTTCCCGCTCCGAAGAGATAGGAGCTCCAGGCCTCACCGAGAGGGAAGGCTCCGAGGCAGATGTCGGGGCTGAGCTCACCAACGCCAAAGCCCCGAGAGGGAGAACGGGGTCAGACAAGGGTCCGATGCCACTCGCCCCCTCGGAGCCGACGAGAGAGACCAGATGCCCGGATCCCTCCAATGAAGGCCTCAAGGAGGAAATCGGAGCAGAGGACGACGGAGCCGAAAGGGGTGGTATCGGCTCCGAAGCTGCAACAGTCACGGCTCCGAGGAGCTCCGGCTCCGAGCTCTGTAAGAGAGTTGAAGGAGGAATGTTTGGTGGATGTGAAATAGCTACCGTCTGTTGAGACGGGCTATGGAGCATTTGGGCCAATGCCTGAGACTTTAATAGTCTACTCACCACTCTCTCGAGGTCGTGATCAGACAGCCTGGATGACCGAGAAGAATGGCTCCGATGGCTCTGCTCCGAGAGCAAGGGTGATCTCGGAGCCGAATGTATCGATTCTAATGAGGGGGATCGAGATCTCTTTTTAGAGATAGGTGGAGCCGAAGGAGCCGAGGATATGTTGGCTCCAGCCAGAGCCGACACTGAGTGTCCAGATTTGGCAGTATCGGCGCCGGATGGAGCCGATACTGTGACTTCTAGAATGGAAGGATCGGCTCCGGCCAGAGCCGATCTTGACACTGAAGAAGTTAAACCAGTAGCCGACGGCTTGGGACTTGCAGCTGAAGGCTTGATAGGTTTCGGGGGCTTCCCCAGCGCCGACTTAGTCAGGGAGCTCTCAGGCTTTAATAAGCCCCTCAATATCAATTTATTTCTGCGCTCCTGCAGGACTCTTGGGCTGAAGGCATGACAGATAGCACAAGAGTCCTGCAGGTGCAGAGGTCCCAGGCAGTAAACACAAGAAGTGTGCCCGTCTGTCAGAGACATCTTCTGACAGCACGAGTCACACTTCTTGAAGCCTGAGACCTTTGTGTCCTTCGACATAGCTGTGTCGAGGAAACACAAGTTGACAAGAAAAAAAAAAGCACCGACACACACACACAAAAAACACCCAATCCAAAATCTAAACTAAACAGGGATACAACACAGTCAAACAGACACAAAAAATCCCTGACAGGAAAAATTAGGAAAGGGGAAGGCCTAAGGCCTAACCTAGGGAAAGGGGATAAATAACCCGAAAAAGAGGGAGCACTAATGGGAATAGGGTTAAAATAAGCGTTAAGGTTAACAAAAACAACTAAAGTTATGAAAATTAAAAGGGGTGAGACGAAAAGTCTTATTATTAAGAAACTTACCTGGAGCTGGTAAAAGAGGCACCTCATTAGCGAAGCGGCAAACGAGATCTGGGTAGTCTCCGCCTTGCATCATGGGATATAGGGTTGCCTCGAGCTGGTAAAATTAGCTCTCGAGCTTAGCAAGTGCCGAGTCGGAGCCGAGGATCGGCTCTGAACCCATCCAGCAAGAATGAAGGTGAGATTGACAACTTAACATTATATCTTTATTTCTATTTATTCACTTGCTTGCACTGCCTTCTTCCTTCAGATAAACCAATGTTCCATCTGTTTGAGTTGCTGGTAGTTATGGTGGATGCAATCCAATGGTACTTGTAAAAAAAAAAAAAGTAGGGGCCCTTTATTTAATGCAACATAAAAATATAATTTACATATTTACAAAATGTACATACTCACAAGCACATATATACACATTACTATTTTTTTCTGTTAATCATGTTTCTTGTAACACCCTCATTATTCTTCCTCATTAAATAACCTCACCTCCTTCTTCCACAACCATAATCTGTCTTTTGCAATATTTTCTGCCAAAATCCATTTCCCATTAAACAAAATTTCATTCAGTCTTTCATTCCAAATAACCTGCATTACATAAAATCAATACTTGTCTACCCTTCTCACATATTTTTTCTTATTCGTATAATATCCATACATAATATTCATATCTATATTGTTTGCACTAATATTCTCAAAAATTTTCTTCACACAACCTTTTCCAGAGTTTTATCCCTCTTACATTTCAAAAAGCATGCACTGTTGCCTCTTTTTCCACACAAAATACACACACACTTTCAGCTTTCTTTCTATATGGCATATTCCCCTTTACTGGTAACTTATTTATTACCCATCTCATTAGGAAATCTTGACACTCTAGTATCTTGGTACACCACTTTTTCCTTACCTTAATGGCTTTAATCACTTCTTCTGGCAATTTTTGCCATGGATTTACATAATAATAACCTTTGAACAGAAACCTGGCTGAAAAGCTCTAAGGTACAACTATAACTGAACAGTGATCAACTGAGGTATAGTTTAGCACTTTTGTTCCTGTTTTTAACTGCTTAAAATTTCATCAGAAAATACTCTCACTTAAACTCACAATAAATACATTTGATAAACCCATGAAAAATAAAATCAACCAATCACTTTAAAGAATTATACCAAAGGTATTACATACTCCTTATTACAAAAAATTCCTTAAAAATACAGTACTTCATTATCGAAAACATTATCAATCCTCAACTCCATAAAAAAAAATTTAATAAAAAAATTATTCAATGAACATAAATCCACTATGTCTTAATAAGTCTACTCTTTAATACGCTTTTAACATTTATAATTCTGTTAAGTCCAGAGAACTTGTCGGCTCTTAAAAGAACCTGCCATTTCAATTCCCTGATTTCAAGCACGTTATTACAACTGTTAATAAAAGTGTTATTATTAACGTGTTCTAATATAGAAAAATTAGACTTGTGAAACCCTGAACACTTGTGGTTTTGTTTTGCTAATGAAATGGTAAAATCATGATCCTTGATGGCTTTCATGTGTTTATGTTTCCTTAATCTAAGTTTTCTGGTACTTTTTGCATCATAAAAAGGTAAGCAGTTACTGCAGATTGCCACATAAACAATACATTAGCTCTGACAGTTAAATCTGTTTTTGGCACCAAAGTTTTGTTTAGATGCTGGAATACTGCACTACTTGTGTTAATGATAAATCTATATTGTTAGCAGTTACCACAGGCAAAAGTCCCAAAGGTCTGTCCTAACATTCTTTGTTGTATAACTAGATTCCTTTCCAAAAGCTGTTAAGGTTGTCAGTTCTCTTAAACACAAATTGTGGTATCTCCCCTATAATTTTAACTAGTTCAGTGTTTCCTGTAATAATCTTCCAGTTTAAAGAAATAACATTTTGATGGCCTATCTACATTAATAGGTACTAGAAAAGCACACTCTTTTCAATTATAGCTAGTAACACTATTCATTTTGCTAGTATATTCAGCCATTGCATTTTCTTTAACAATAAAGCCTTTTCTCAAAATAGGAAACTTACATTGTCTGTCACTGTTACTTACTTTTTGACTAATAATTTTAAGTTCCTCAACTGGATACCCTTTCTCTGTAAATATTTCAGTTAACTTCTCCACTTCACATGCATAAATGTCATCTTCACTTGTAATCCTGCTTATCCTCATAAGTTGTCCATGAAAAATATTTAGCTTCATGTACTTGGGACGATTACTTTTAAAATGTAAATAATTGTTGGTGAACATTACTTTTCTATACATCTGTCAATTAAAACACTGCAACTGTTTGTCCACATATTTAAATCTAAAAAATTAAGTGTGAGGCCTTTTCCACCTAAGGTAAACTATTACATACTTTCTATTAGAAAATAATAATATAATGATTATATATATATATATATATATATATATATATATATATATATATATATATATATATATATAATCTGTGTTATTTAGTTTGATGGGTCTCAACTTTTTAGTTCATTCTTCTTATCTTTCTTCCAAATAAATGTAAATATCATACTACATAATGCTTCATAAGTAAACCCTTGCTTCAACCATTCATTCAGTAAATTTAGAAACTATTTTCTTTGCCAATCCAATATTTTTTTGTACATTCCATACCCTATACAGTCTGTACCTGCAACTGAATCAACATTTACTTTCCCAAGTACTTCACCCAGTTCATTAAATTATTATTTTTTTCAAATTCTTCTTCTCTCAGTCTGGATATTTTTTACTTTCCATTCTCTCTCATTTTCCATCTTTTTGCTCTTGTACATATTTTCAACATGCTGCACTACAATACTCAAACTTTGCTCTTGTACTATTTTTTACCTGTCCTTCTGTCTTCACTTGTCTGGAATCTTACATCCTTTAACAGTATAACATCCTAATATATATATAATATATTTAATTTCAATCGTTATATTAATATCCTCCTTTACTATTTTACCCAAATATGCAGAGCCTTCCAATAATACAAAAATAATCAATTTCAGATCCAAGTATCCCACTTCTACAAGTCCATGGACTTTTGTTCCACACAGTTAATTTAACACATTTTAACACTTCCTGCATTTTTACATCTTTCCCTTTCCCCTTAAATCACAATTAAATTTCTCTGCAGTTATACTGTTCATGCTAACAAACACATAGTCTAATATTAGATGAAATAGATTTTCTCCTTCCTTTCTAGTTACATATGCATATAATTCTGTAAGTCTAAAAACAAGTTCTAACTACCTCACATCAGCAACAGTTAACCTTCCCATCCTTACCAACGTTACTTCTAGCATTTTCACTGTTTTATATATAACACAGCCACTCCAGAACAGCTTTCACTTCATAAGTTCCATATTACATGCAATTTTTCTGTTAGCAATCTTTCTTCACTTGTCAGGAATCTTACATCCTTTAACAGTATAACATCCATACCTTATTTAGCACAACATGTCAGTACCACTATCCTTATTACAACGTTAATAATACGGTTTACATTTACTGAAAGTACTCAAAAAAATTATTGCTTTTCCTTCTTTTTAAGTTTAGGAGAAATACTTTTACATTTTATTTTTCTTATTTTTTTTCTCTTTCCCCAGTTGAATACTTTCCTGGATTTATGAACAAATAATCATTGATCCACATAATCAGATTTTTCACTGACTAGAACTTAAAAAAACAATAGTGGCAATCCCTTTTTGTGTATAATATAGCTAAAAAAATGGGAGGAAAACTCTTTTATGTGTCTATAAAGTGCATTAGTTTCTTTTCACTTAATAATGTCCCTCTCATGCTCATAAATTCTGTCCTTCACTCTCTTAATATTTTTACCGATGTAAGATGAGGGGCACATTTGGCAGCAAGCAACATATATTGACCAATTAGTTTCACAAATATACCTTCCTTTAACTTTAATTATCTGGCCATTTAAGTTGATCCTGTCCCCCACCAAAATGTATTGGCAAATATTACAATGGCCACATTTAGACATACCACTTTTATCCATCCTACAACATCCCTTTACACTACACTGAGCTCCACTTAAAATTAGTATTTCTTCTGTACACTATTACCGGCTCGTCACCCAAGAATTTGTGTAACTGAGAATTAGATGAAATTAATAACCAGTTATGTTTTAACACCCCGGCAATATTATACAAATCTAATGTAAAGGTCAATATGAATGGTTTAGAAGAATCTTTTTTTATTATTGTTGTTGTAGTTGCATCTGGAGTTATTACAGGGGTCTCAAGCCTAATATTGTCACTCACAGCCCCCTCCCCCCTATCTCATTACCAGTATAATACAAAAGGGGGGGAAATAAAGTTTCCTAAATCTTTTATTAACCACTTCGTCTTTTATAGGGGTCAAAAAATCTATAGGGTACCCCTGCTTGACAAACATAGCCAACAGTTTATCACATTCAACTACAAATAAACTATCCTCAGATACCATCCTGGCCAATCTCACCAATTGGCCTTTTACCACAGACTTTTTTGAAGAATAGGATGGCAGCTTTGAAAGTGTAGATAACTGTTGGAAAATGTAGGTTTACGATGGAGGGGCAGAGTAATTGAGGATCACCTATTAGTTAGGGAACTTCTGTGGCAGCTTAGTTTAAATGCACAAGTATTTCTTGGTTTAAATGAACCCTGTTCTGTTGTTTCTGTTCTTAATCTCAAGAGCTTAGAGTGCTGATATGGTATATGAAACATATTCATGTGTGTTTTAAAGTAACAATGCAAATAATACTTTTATATATGTGTTGAGTTTGCATTTAGATTTTTTAAAATATACAAAAAATATATACCTACATATATTTTTATACATTAATTTCCTTTAAATTTTTGAATTAATTTGCCATGGGATTTTAAATGAGTATTTAAGTAGGGCTTATTATATTTACAGTAGTTCTGATGAAGTCCCACATGGGATGAAAGCACTTAACTGCTGGACGTTTTATATGACAATAAAGTGCAGTGTGAATTCACCTTTGCCTATTTGCCTACGTGGTTATTGGTGTTTGGTGGTGTTTGGAGTCTTTACTTGGTGGTTTTAATCATCCCCTTTCCTGACCAATCCTCCTCCATGCACTCTCTCTCATTTTACCTCTTCATATTTTTTCTTCTTCTACAGTTTCTTCCACACCCTCTTCACCCTCTTAACAAGCTTCCTGTTGTTCTTTCTCATGTATGTTTTCTTCCATTTCCCCTTCTTTTTCATTATTTAATATTTTCTATTGACAAATCCATCCAAAATTGTCCCCTTTTTTACACAACCTGCATTCAGGCACATACCTTCTTGCTGTATGCTTCTCCTCACACTGGTTGCATTGTACCTTGTGACAATCATTAATTTAAATTAGAAAAGTCCCCACAAATAAGACATAATTTAGGCTGGCCAGTATATGTTAACATTTAGGCTGGCCAGTATATGTTAACATCCCTGTACAACCAGCTGCAAAAATAATACTAGAGATCTTTTTCGCTGTTTTTTTCACATTTCAAACAGCTTCCAGCCTCCTCCCTCCATTCCATAAGTTTGTCACATCTATAACTGTTACAGTGTTATCACCAGTTCACACAAACCCTGCATGCATTTTTTTAACATCATCTTCTTTCAGTTCATCAGTTATAAATGCCAAAGAAGCATTGTTTTAACATTTAAGCTGCTACCAGAAAAAAAAATAATTGTTCCACAGATAAACATCCTTGGTTTTGTTACGCAATTCCAGAAATTTCATCATCACTCCTTCAGTTTCAAATGTTAAGTCACAAAAATTATCTGCTCATTATGTACAAAATACTGAATTTCTTGAGCTTTAAAACCCAGAACAGTACCAAAATGTCCCATACATAATTTCTATTACAGTGTCATCTTTTTTGTTCTTATTCTCTCAGTTGGTCTTCTCTTCTTTATAAAACGGTTTTACTCAGTTTGTTGCTCATCTCCTTTTTCTCCTGCTAATACAAACCAGGCACCTTCTCATTTTGTTGGTGTTTTCCTCCTTTATGTTGTCATTGCTGCATTCTCTGTTGCAACATCACCTGCTTCCTTCTCCACACTACCACCCTCAACACTTCCAAAAAAAAAAAAAACAATTATCCGCCATCTCACTCTGTGAGACAGCAGAAATGTTGCTTGCATCATCCTGCTCGATTTTTTAACAGAACATCATCTGCAAGTCCTTCTGATGCCAGTTCTGTTTTCTGCAGCACTCAGACTCACTTACTTGCTTCTCCATTGAAACATCTAAATATTTCTCATTTGTATCATTCACCACACAGGACTCTGTTTACATTCTGATGCTACATAACTAATTTTTTCTCCAAATTCTCATTTTTTTACCTACAAAGTCTCCATATTTTTCTCTTCTCCTTTGTGCTGCAGCTTCCCTTACAACACCTCCTTGCTGCTGTAGGAGCCTCTAGTGCAACCCAGCAGCTCCAAAGAGGGGAAGTTCCCAGTGTTCTGCCCAATTTTCCCCCTAGTAGTATAAATACCATCTTAGGACATCCTTATAAAGAGAATACTATCTTAGAAGAACTGACGTAGTCAAAAATGGACGGATAAATAAATTAATAAATAAATAAATTGACAGACGAGTGAATGGGGCCTTAAGGGGTCATGTTTAGTCATACTGCAAGCCACAAAAAGCCTAGAAACAAAATAAAGAGAATTTAGTACTATAAGTAATACTTAAACTGCTACATTGTACAAAAGAATTATTGTAATGCTGTTCATTATAATTCACATTATCATTTTTATGCTATCATTCTGAATTCATGTACTTTTGGTAGTATGCATGCATGCATACTGATTACAGCCATGAGACATATCAAGGCATTGATAAATGTACATGAAGTCAAAAGAATACTGTAGTAACAGTAATATCTTTCCATATCCAAAATTACAATGAGCATGTTTTTCTGCACAACTGGCACAGTTCTGAAAGTAATTAGCCCAAACTTCATGGTGGTATGAATTCCACGAGACAAGACACATTAAGGAACAACTTTGGAGAATCATCTTTTTTGAACCACAAATGAATCTTAGTAAACCCCCTTGCCTCTTTGATGGATAGGTCTGCTGCTTTTTTTTCTGCAATAACTGTAGAGTAAATTGTATTGCTCTGAGAAGCCATTCCATAACTTTGTGGTGAATTTCTGGGGGAATGGATAGTTTTGAAAACACTAATGCATAACCACTTGAATCTATATGCAGAAGTGTCTTACATCTTCTAATTTTCTGTCATAGGATCATATGAAGTTACTAGGCTATTGACCCTGAGGCCCTTACAAGCCTAGCCAAGAGTTTAGCCCATGTTCTGACAAGTCAGCACCTGATGCCCCTGTCCAGTAGGGACAGAGGTGGAATCCGAGGGGTGTATTTTCTGTTCCCCATCCAGTTATTCAGGCTGCACTTAAAAAGGACTACGGTGGTGGTGCTGCGGTAGCGTTGTAGCCTCACAGTTAGACGTTGCCCGTTCGATTCTCAGTTAAAGCGTCTTCTGTGTGGTGACATGCGTGAATGGGCATTCCTTCATTGAAGGTTGTGCATTAGGCCTGGCAAGCTAGCACGTAAAACTCTACTGCCAATCATTAGCGGACCGGAGTTCTGCTGTGGCGACTCCTAACCGGGAAAAGCCGAAAGACACAAACATAATGAGGTACTCTGTTTGACCTGGAGTGGGAGTCTATTCCACAGAAGGGGGAGCCTCTCAGACACAAATCTGTCCCACCAACAAGTGCTACTGATGTCATAGACCAGGTTGAGGTCACGCGTGTGGGTTACTTGAGTGGAGCTTGACTTGTGGATATGCAGCAGTCCCATCAATGCAGGGTCTGAGATTGCTTTGTATGCCAGACAGAGGTCACCTCTGAGGAGTCTGTATGAAATTGAGTAGTGGGACAGGGCTTTTAACCTGTGTAGGGTAGATATTTGAGCCCCTGGTGTGGAACCTCTGTGGTCTCTCCAGCTGCTGTATGTGCTTTGTGAGGTACATGCTGAAAGGGGCAGTGTACTCAATAACTGTTCTTATAAGGGAAGAATACAGAGATGTTATGACCACCTTGTCATGGGCCATGGAGAAAGTGTTCCATACAATGGAGGCAATATGGTGGTCAAAGGTCAGTTTGCTATCAACCTGGGTGTCCAAGTCCCTCATGACTGTTTGCATGCTTAGGACCTTGTTATTAATGTGATAATTTGTGGGGATGTCACTCTTCCCAAAGGGGATGATTATGCATTTTTTGGCATTCAGTCTGAGGCCATGTTTCTGGCACCAGTCATTTGTTTGGGTGAAACCCTCTTGGAGGATGTCCACATCACTAGGGGAATTGATGACAGTGCCCAGCTTGCAGTCATCTGCAAACTTGGTCAACCATAGCCCACTGGTTTTGGCTTGCACCCCAAAAAACAAAGGCCCCCAACACTGATCCCTGGGGTACACCGCTCATTATGGGTCAACTGCTTGAGGTGTTTTTTGCCTATTTTAACTAGGTGGGTTCTATCAGTGAGCCAGTTTGCTACCCATCTGGTAACATATGGATTGATGCCTAATTGAGAGAGTCTATCTATTATACTGAAGTGGGGAATATTATCAAAGGCTTTGGCCAGATCAAGGTAGGCAGTGTGCACCATCTTCCCCTCGTCCATGGCTTTTTGTTGACTGTCTCAAAGTTGTTGAACAAATTTAACAGGCCTCTCCTTGACAAAACCAAACTACGTGGTGTGGAATTGAGTGTTTGGAGGTTGCCAATGTTATTGTTAATGAGGTCCATGATAATCTGCTCCATGGCCTTGCAGATCAGGCTAATAAGGCTGATGGGTCTATAATTTCCTGGATTGGTGGATGCTCCACCTTTGTGCAAAGGGATGACAGTGGCTGTCCTCCACTTGGCTGGGATAAAGCCGGTACTCAATCTTTGGTTGAATAGGGTTGTCTAATGGTGCTGCAAGTTCCTGCTTGAATTCATGTAGGATGCAGCCTGGTACATTATCTGGTCCCATGGAAGCTTTACTTTTTGCCTTTGAGAGGGCAGTGATGACTTGCTCCCTAGAGATAAGGGGAGGGGGGCAGGTGCTGGGGATGTCCTAATTTACTGATGGGGGGGGGGCAGAGGGGTGAAGTTTTTCCTGAACCTGTTTGCCAGCAGGTTGGCTATATCTATGGTGTTTGTGCATGTAGTGTCCTTGACCACCAGTTCTGAGCAGATGTGAGTGCTTCCTTTGAGACTGTGGACATATGTGAAGAAAGCCTTGTGATTGCCTTTAGTAGATGTGGCCAGTTTGGACTCAAAGTTTCCTTTAGAGGCTTTCACTAGTGCTTTTATTTGCTTGTTCAGGCTAAGGAGAGATTGCTTTCAATTAGGCATCTGCTCCTTCTTGGTCCTGGACAGCAGTTTTTTCCTTTTATTACTGAGTTTATTTATTGCAGATGTCCACCAGGCAGGTTTACTCTTCCACGAGGAGGATGACTTTGTCCTTTCAGGTATCCCTGAATCCATGCAACTATATAAATTCTCATATAGTACTTTGGTGTAGGTTTGGACATATGTGCCAGTTCCTATGGAAGGGGAGGGGGCTGTGAAGCTGTTTATACCCTGCCACAGGAGGTTGCAATCAATTTTGGAGAAATGTTTTGTTTGACCCTAGCTGGGGGGGGGGGTTTGGTGACTTCAAAAATGACCGCTTTGATGCTAGAGCTTACCAGGGAGGATGACACTGTAGGAATGCTACAGTGGTTACTCATGTTGGTTTATACCAACTCCAAGATACTTTCACCTCTTGGGGGGGGGGGGTGTCAACCAGGTGGTCCAAGGCATTCGCATTGACAAAAATCAAGGAATCTCTGAGCATTTGTGTTTTAGCATGAGCAGCTCTTCCAACCTATGGTCGGAACAGTTAAAGTTGCCCGGGATCAGGGTAAAGGGTTGAATCTTGATAGATTCGTAGAGGCCCAGATAGGTGGAGGTGGCATATCGTGAGTCAAAGTTGGAGGCCTGTTGCTAGCTAAATGTCCAGCTGAACAGTAGGATTGATGGAAGTAAGAATGGCTGAAAGTTGCCTGGACTATTTCTACTACTGCTGTAAAAATTTATTTCAAAAAGGGGAAAAAGACTGCTTACCTTTAAAGTACTGATGATAACAGGTTGTTTGTTTCTAAATTTTCTCTAGGATAGGAATTTCTTAACATAATGAGTGGTGAGAGCCTACTGAAAAACAGTCTTTCACATCAGCCCTTCTGCTATTATTTAATTCTCAATTACTAAATCATCAGGAAGGTTTTCCAGAATGTGGTGCACTTGTCTGTAGAATTCATTCCTTAACAAATCATGTCTATATGTGGCAACTTCCATGGATGCAGCTCACATGAAAGCACCAACATGGTCATCTGTACCCTGACTATATAAATCTCAGTATCTACCATGGTGGTCAGTCCTTAAACTTATCTCTTTTGTCACCTTAAAGTAGAATTGGCATAATTTCATGAATTTAGCTAAGAATGGAATTCGAATACCGGCCATATGTGTTATATATGATAT